>NC_079316.1:73838563-74013563 GCF_029931775.1 Euleptes europaea
GACTGATTTGATGAAATCATCACCTTTGATGGATCCAATGACATCATATGCTTTAAACACCAAAATTCATCTCATCAATAAAATCCACATTTAGAGACAAGCCAGAACCACCAAGTATACATTTGCAAGGCAAGAAAAATAAAAAGGAGATGTGTGGTTGTCTGGAGAAGCAAAACGTTGGGACAACACAGGAGACCATCTGTAAATTACAAAATCCTTAGAACCCATTGGTCGTTGCGGAAATATAAAATAAGAATGGCAGGCAATCCCTGTCCAAATGGATTTTCCAAAATCTAACCGGGATTGAATCTGACTACTTTGTTTCCTTTGTTTTCAAAGTTGTGTGCAGCATCTCCTCAGCTGTCATTTCAGATTGACGGTAAACAGGCTGCTACCCCCCTTTCATGAATGCTGTGAAATCACTGTGACCTTTGTTCAAGAAGAGCCAGCTCTGGAAACGTGTCTGCTGGAAGTTCTGCTATTTGCGCTCCATTCAAACGAATGGGAGTCACACAAGAGCACTGTCATGCTGCAGAAATCCTCTTTCGCTGCTCCTAAATTTGTTCCATAATGGGCCCTCATGACAAGATTGTTTAATGTCAGAGGTGTGGTCCCTGGGGCTTTCTTTTATTTATGTTTCAGACTGGCTCCTTTGCTTAAAAGTGTGCACTTGTAAAATCCATTTTCTTTCACATACCCCTTGATTGCACTATAATTTTTATTCTTGCTTCATCAGCAGTCATTAGATTTACAACGAAGTACAAAAGCCCCCCTATGTTAAGGTTATGACAGGCATAAAGGCAAGAAAATTCAAAGTTAAGGGTGAAACACTATCCTTATTTCACTGACACTTCATCCTTTTTTTTTTTTCTTTTGTACAGGAAAGACAAATGGCAATGCAGCGTGCCTAAAAATCTTTACACCCAGACAGACACAATCAGAGATCGTGTACGGCACCATGGAAAAGGCTTTTGCTTCCAACAATTCTGCCGGATTCCAGTGTACTCAGGAAATGACCTCGGCAACCCTGTTTGAAGGGTGGGCGTCTCTTCGGTGGCACTTGCCAATGAAATAAAACAGTGCCAAATTTCTTGGCAGATTTGTGCCAGGCACCAATAATTAATTCTGGGCTTTTATTGGTGGCCTTCATTAGAAGCAAAATAACACTTCCTTTTAAGAAAAAACGCGCACACAACATATTACAAACCAACAAGAAAAGAAACAAATTAGGTTGGAGAAGAATGATGACTAAGTTGTGGTGGGTATCTTTCCAGCACAGGTTAACCTGAGGCAATTGATCTAGCTTCAGTGGCAAGTGGAGAGAGATGAGCTGCTTCTCTTGTGGCACATTTTCCAATGCACGTTTAACTGCATCCACAACTTTTTGCACCTCATTACCTTTCTTGCTTGGCTAAGTTGCTTCAGTGGCACCAGGTGAAATATGAAGGGCAATGGGGCTGAAGGCCCATGAACAAAAGGGTCAGATTGAGCAAACAACCCTGTCCAATGATCTGGAAATTTACAATCACGCTTTCCCTGTATTTGTAAGAGAAAGAGCAGGAGACTCTCAAAAAGGTACAGCAGAAGATGAGCTGATGGTTATGAAGGATAGGGTTGCCAGGTCCCCCTTTGCTACCGGTGGGAGGTTTTGGGGATGGAGCCTGAGGATGGCAGGGGACTTCAATGCCATAGAGTCCAATTGGCAAAGCGGCCATTTTCTCTAGATGAACTGATCTCTATCGGCTGGAGATCAGTTGTATTAGCAGGAGATCTCCAGCTGGTACCTGAAGGTTGGCAACCCTGCTGAAGGAGCTTGATAATATCCTTGAAGGTTGTGGGTATGAGCATCTTTGGATGACTGCATCTGCCCAAGGAACTGGAGTTACATGTCTAATTAATTGATTTGCAGAGCTCGGTAAGTAAGTGGATGCTGCCTTATGTCTTTGTTTATTTATTTAGATATTTATGCCCCATTTTCCTCTTCAGCTAGGGTTGCCAGCTGCAGGTTGGGAAATACCTGAAGATTTTGGGAATGGAGTCTGAGGAGGGTTGGGTTTGGAGAGGGGAGGGTCTTCAATGGCATAGAGTCCAATTGCCAAAGCAGCCATTTTCTCCAGGGGAATAGATTTATATCGCCTGGGGATCAGTTGTATTAGCGGGAGATCTCCAGCCACCACCAGGAGGTTGGCAACCCTATCCTCAACCCTGTGAGGTAGGGAAGACTGAGAGAGGCAGTGGCTGCTCCAAGGTCACCCAATTAACTTCTCTGGGGATTGGAACCTGGGTCTCTGAGATCCTAGCCTGGCACCCCTGTATGACATTGGCCCTTTCTGGAGCTACAGGCTGCAGGAACTGATGTGCCACTAATACATTGGTTGGCATTCAAAAATTATAACTTTTGAAATGGAGTGTGCCGTAGTGCTTGTTGGTGTTTTTAAATAGCAGGGTGCGCACCTTTTAAAACCTTTCTTCCTTTTTCTTTTTTTGCTTCCAAATTTTTATTTACTTTTGTTCATTCCGATTGACAATCATTTTCATTTCCTATTTTTTCATTGCTTTCATTGGGGGCAGAAAATATGTCTCTGACTGCTATTTCTTCCAACCAAATTGGGATGGTGCTTTCCTCTCTGTCAGATCTCAAAATTCCCTTTAAATTTCAAGCCAATATAAAAAAAAATACAAACTTCATAACCAATTACAATTAAAACATATTCCCAGTTGTAACAAAGTTATATTCATTTGGGATAAAATTCTCAGGGAGGCAGGCAATATTATAGAGCACTTACACAGAAACATTTGTTACCCAAGAAAGAAGAGCACAGTTATATAAAGGGCACAAAGAACTATATTTTAAAACAGACAGAAATGCTTAAACCTTACAGGGCAGGCAGAAAAAACCATTCCCTTCCAAAGGTATTTAGCACATCAGAGCTACACTCCCCGCCTTGCACAATTCCCTATCAATTGGTCACTGTTCCAATAAGGAACATAAGTACCTGTGGAAAACAATCCCTAGAATAGTTGTGCCTGGTAGAAATCTGCTTTATTCTGCCTATTGGAAGGATTCCCTATCACTTACATGATCTCCTGACTCTGTAACACTCCTTCTGAGACTGAACACAGATTGAACGCTCCCAAATACACCGTCAGCCATAGAAATAATGCATAGAAGCTAATATTAACTTTCATTAGTTTTCTCATTTCCTTTCACTACAATAATGAAAATAGCTGATAAGATTGAAGCGGGGGGGGGGATCCCCATTCATTGTTCATTAATAAACAGTCACATTGACCTGAAGTTTTAGACGAGGGAAAGGAAGAAGAAGAAGATTTGGTTTTTATATGCTGACTTTCTCTACCACTTAAGGCAGAATCAAACCGGCTTATAATAATCTTCCCTTCCCCTCCCACAACAGACACCCTGTGAGATAAGTGGGGCTGAGAGAGCTCTTAATAGAACTGTGACTAGCCCAAGGTCACCCAGCTGGCTTCATGTGTAGGAGTGGAGAAACCAATCCGGTTCACCAGATTAGTGTCTGCCGCTCATGCGGAGGAGCAGGGAATCGAACTTGGATCTCCAGATCAGACTAGAGTCCACCTCTCCAAACCACCACGCTTAACCACTACACCATGCTGAAGCACGGTCCTAGGGTTTCAGGAGAAGCATTTGTAAGGATGTGAACCACGAAGGACATACATCTGTATCCAAATGAAATGATACAGTCACTCTCCTAACAATTTGAACTTAGGTCTCTCTTCTCTAAGTCCATGCATAACAATTATGGTTGCCAACCTCCAGGTACTAGCTGGAGATCTCCTGCTATTACAACTGATCTCCAGTCGATAGAGATCAGTTCACCTGGAGAGAAATGGATGCTTTGGCAATTGGACTCTATGGCATTGAAGGCCCTCCCCTTCCCAAACACCACCCTCCTCAGGCTCTGCCCCCAAAGCCTCCTGCCAGTGGTGAAGAGGGACCTGGCAACCCTAAGGTAGTCCCTTATTAAATTGAGAGGTGGCAGGCGAAGAAAAGATAAAGGAGTCAGCTAGAGCAACAGTGCAGGAAGACTTGGGCAGAATCCAATAGGACAAAGCAAAAGCTCATTTTCAAGCGTACTCCATGGTAGTTATGGTGGCAAACACTTCTCCGCCACCATTGCATCTGCACAGTGTAGGCCAGTGGATCTATTCCTGATGCTCAGAGGCCTGTTGGGTTCTGGCCTGCAGGAGGAGGTGGACTACTCAGTGGCCCACTGAGACTGTTTTGCTCAGCACTTTGCAGTAGGGCTGTTGAAAAAAAATTCGGCAAAATTCAGATTTGGCAAAATTTGGCCTGTTTTGATTCTGGAAAAGCCGAAGTCCAAACTCCCCTGATTCGGATCCGGGGAATTCGGAACGAGATTCAGCGTTCCCGAATCAACTCGGCCGAATAAAGACCCCCGTCCGGTTTCCAGGGAGTCCCTGGAAGCCGGGCGGCGAGGGGTCTTTAAACTGCTCTGCGCTGCCTGGGACGGCAGTGCGGAGGAGTTTAACCTCCCCCCCTTCCTGGTCCTGAGGCTCAGCTGTTGGGCGGGGACCCAGCTGAGCCTCGGGACTGGGAAGCGCTGAGGCTGAGCCTCAGGACCGGGAAGTGCGGGGGGGGGGAGGTTAAACTGCTCTGTGCTGCCTGGGCGGGCAGCACAGAACAGTTTAAACTCCCACCGCCCACTTTCCAGCGAGTCCTTTTGCCGCCTTTTTTTTAGTTCTGTTCCATCCAAACCGGAAACCGCCGAATCGGGGGAAATTCGGTGGTTTTTCAGTTCGGGACGAACCGAATCGACAGCCCTACTTTGCAGATAAAATCTCTTGCATCTCTTCTGATTTGAACTCTAGGTTAGCAGTGACAGGGTTGGATGGTGACAGGGTGCTGAGTTGTCCAATTGTGCAGGATACTTTTCAGTTTATTCAGTCCGAGGATGTGGCCAGGATCCTTGAATTCAAGAATTTTAACTAGGTATTGTTTTCGTAAAATCTATGTAATTTTTATCTCATGTATAAATGACACAAATGATCTACTGACGTATGCCGTACTAATAATAAATCTGAACCTGGATCCTTGGAAGTTTGAGGCCTACCAACTGCTTGTGTGACTCTTGCCCTACCTGGTTCCTTCTAAAGAAGCCTACCCTTGACCTGGGAGATCTCAATAATTATCAACTAGTCTGAAATGTTCCATTTTTTAACAAGGTGATTAAATTTCAAATTCAAATGTCAAATACCTTTATTGGCATAGTACAATCCGCAGTACATAAAAGGATAAAAGTTAGAGTAAAATAAAATTAAAATAAGTCATTCCTTAATGTTGTGATTCTACTTCCGACTAGATTCCCATTGGTTGACTACTATCATCAAAAATTTGCCACGTTTTTGGTTATCTCAGGATCCTTATCAGCTAATAGTTTGTATTTTTGTATTATTTGGTGAGAAGTTCAAAACTATGGGTATTATTAGGTTTCCTCTTGGGGAATCATAAAGATAGCAGTCCGAAAGAATATGAGACAGGGAGTCAGGACATCCTGCACCACATCCACAGACCCTTTCAGCGTAAGGCGTTTTCAGGAATCTGTCATGAAGGATAGCTGAAGGCAATGAATTAGTCCTAGCCTGCATAAAGACTTTCCTGAGTTTAGGATTGTTAACAAGGTGATTAAATGGGTGGTGGCTGGAAAATTCCAAACTTTCCTGGGTGAGGCAGATTGTTTAGACCCCTTCTAATCTGGGTTTAGTCCTGGTTGTGGAACTGAAACAGTTTTGGTCACCCTGGTGAATGACAAACATCAGGAGTTGGACAGAGAGAGTGCGACTCTGTCAATTCTCCTGGACCTCTCAGTGCATTTTGATACCATCAATCATGGTATCTTTCTGGAACACCTATCTGGACTGGGATTGGGAGGCACCGTTCTGCAGTGGTTCTAGTCCTACTCAGTTGGCAAGTTTCCGAAAATGGTACTGAGAGATTGCTGATCAGCCCCTTGACCTATAGTTTATGGGATCCCACAAGGTTCCATCTTGTCCCCTACGTTTTTTAACATCTACATGAAAACAATTGGATGAAGCACCAATATGCGAATGGCATTCAGCTCTATCTTGCACTTCCAGCTGATCCCATGAAGGCTGTAGAAATGCTGAACCAATGCCTGGAGTAGGGTTGCCAACCTCCAGGTACTAATCAAACAACGGCCAGCAAGTGCTTTCAGGAGTATAGAATTCAAAATATGGCACAAGACAAATACTTCCAATATAGGAAAATAACAATGCAAATCTTGCTTTTAGAAGAATATATTGAGAACAAATTACATACAGTCACACTTCTAGAGCAACCAAACATGTAACAATGGGTCAAAAATGATCCCAAAATTAACACAAAATAGTGTGAAAATATACAGGCACAAAGGCTCAGTGCTTATCAGAATCATTTCAATAGAGTTCACAGATATTTCATCACATGAGCAACAGAAACAAGACGCCATACAATGGAGATCCGGTATAATTCCATTTTGTGTAAACTTTCTCAAGCCTTCAGTCTTTCTGTGCACAATTCATTCAACACATAAAGGAGTGTACCTTTCCTATGTATTTGGACGGCAAATTGTTACATATTTGGTTGCTCTAGAAGTGTGACTGTATGTAATTTGTTCTCAATATATTCTTCTAAAAGCAAGATTTGCATTGTTATTTTCCTATATTGGAAGTATTTGTCTTGTGCCATATTTTGAATTCTAACCTCCAGGTACTAGCTGGAAATCTCCTGCTATTACAACTGATCTCCAGCTGATAGAGATCAGTTCCCCTGGAAAAAAAAGGCCGCTTTGGCAATTGGACTCTTTGGCATTGAAGTCCCTCCCCTCCCCAAACCCCGCCCTCCTCAGGATCCGCCCCAAAAACCTCCTGCCTGTGGCGAAAAGGGACCTGGCAACCCTAGCCTGGAGGCGGTTTTGGAGTAGATGCGGGCTAATAAACTGAAGCTTAATCCTGACAAGAAGGAGGGGCTACTGGTGGGCAGAAGGTCTGACCTGGGATTTAAGCTGTCACCTGTTCAGAATTGGGTTGTATTCCCCTTGAAGGAACGGGTCCGTAGGCTTGGGGTGCTCTTGGACCCAGGCCTAGTGATGGATAAGTAGTTGGCAGCTGTGGCCAAGAGTGTCTTTTACTAGCTTCGACTGGTTAGCCAGCTGTGGCCTTTCCTGGACAGAAAGATCTGGCCACTGTGGTGTATGCCTTGGTTACATCTAGATTCATGGTCATGGCACCAAAGCTCTGGAAATCTCTCCCCAGGGAGATTTGTCTGTCCACTTCCTATACTGTCTTCCACCAGTAGATGAAGACTTTTTGTTTTGTTTGGCTTTCCCTTAATGATATCTTCGTCCTAACAAATGTTTTTTTTTAATGTTTTGTATGTATTTTAACTGTTTTGTATGTGATTTAACTCTTTTTAAATTCTTTTAAAAATTGTTTAATGATTTATGTTTGGGAGGAGTGTTGATTTTAATGGTTTAATAATGTAATTTGTCATGTATGTTTTAAATTGTTAGCCACCTTGGTCAACCTTCTAAGGGCATAAAGGGGGATATAAATCCTGTAAATGATAATGATGATGATACTAATAATATGAATGTACCATATTTCAAGGTGCCAGGCATACATGCTCTGGAGGGATTTAAAATAGAATAGTTATCAGTGCTTTTTGGTTAGTTAGTTTCTTTTTAAACAGTCCCAGTCCTTATTTATCAAGTTATGCTGATTTCCACCTGTTCCGCTGTTAGGACTTGGGAGAGCCCTGCAAAAAACAAACAAAAAACAAAACAAAAACCAAATGCTAGTAACTCAGGACCAGTGAGTTTTATCACCAAAAAAGCTTGGTTTGTTATTCCAAAAATTCAGTTGGGTTTTCTTTATTGCTTCCCAAAATTTAGGACAAACGAGACAGCTTAATTTATGCTGCCCATGAAGTTGCCACTATTTCTTGGAATATTGCCTCTGTGCCTTTCTTAGCATCCATTACCTTACATCAACTCTCATGGCAACCATTATATAACATATGTGAATTCCCGTTGCACCTACCTATCAATGGGACCTCCACTGACAATTGACGCTAGGATGTGACAACTCTATTTCTCGTTTCTATTGGCTGGCAGGTAATGGAATTGTCATTTATTTATTCAGCTACTTACTTCATGTATACCCTGCTTTTCTCCCAGTGGGGACCCAAAGGAGCTACCTGGCTATAGATACTATTCGTACTCTGCTTCTTTAGAGCACAATGTGTTAATCATTCCTCTATAAGGACCTGTCACAATACTTCTTTGGACTTTGCTTCTCCAGACAAGTCCTCAGCATCAGGACGTTCTCACCTGAAGCCATTGCTTTTGTCATGTATCGCCACTAGAACAGAGCAAAGGATCTGTGATCACTAATTGGCATGGCGGGAAGCCTCCCGCATGGGTGTAGCAAATGGTAACCTGGTCATTTAAATTGGCTCAGTGCCATGTGATAGCCTGAGGCCTGGTATATACATGGAAACAGAATAACATAGCAGATATAATCTACTACTTCAGATTCCAGGTGGTAAGAGTCACAAAATGCTCCCTTATATCAAAACACCCTGTAAACGAAAAAATAATCATCTCAGAGTGAAAGGCCTAGCTCTTTGAATGCGGTGCTAAGTTGTCCACTTATAGGGAATTACTAATGCATGGGAACTATGAAAAATGCAATCCTCTCATCTGCAGACTGGAGTGGCATAGTTACCCACTGGGAGATGGGGGTGAAAAATGTACTGTTAGCGAACATTTGGATAGGTCTGTCAACCTCCGGGTGGGGCCTGGAGATCTCCCTGAATTACAAATGATCTCCAGACAGAGATCAGTTTTCCCTGGGGAAAATGGCTGTTTTAGAGGGTGGACTCTAGGCATTATACCCCACTGAGGTCCTTCCCCTCCCCAACCCCAACCCCAAGACTCTACACCCAAGTCTCCAAGAATTTTCCAATCCAGAGTTGGCAACTCTACATTTGAAGGGTTGGAGAAAGTTTGGTGCATGTAAGAGGCGGTGGCATCCACCCAGTTGCTCACCGCTTCTTTTAGCCAGGGCAGTCTGTTGGGCAAAGTCTCACCCTTCACTTAACACAGTTTCTGCCCCTAAGACTGTGCCTGGACTCCATCCCATATATATGAGGAGAAGTAGACTGTTCCATTGCTATGTTTACAATAAGTACACCACAGTGCAGGCCGTGTCTGAGATACTAGATGAACAAAGACACTAGATGAAGGACAAAGAACACAACAGGGTAGTGGATGATTTTGCTGACCCTTCTATTCTAGGAGAAATTTTGCAACAGGAAATTCTTCCACAAAGTGTGATGGGTTGGTAAGGCAAATTGTTTATGTTAAGCAGTGGTTGCAACCTCCTGTCTTCAGGCTAGGGTTGCCAGCCTCCAGGTACTGGAAATCTTTATACAGGAAAATTATTTTTCAGTACACAACCACTAATCACTCTAAATATTCTTTTTCAAACTGTATTACACTTTATACATATCAACATATGATGAATTATTACAGTAAGACATACAACACTGAATGCATAAGATGGACCATAACATGTTAGTGTCCATAAACCAAAGTCCATATAACCGATGTTCAAAGTTATATAACAAGCATCTAGCCAGAATTGTAATAATGTAATAGTTGGAACACCAGGGGAAAAAAGGGGGGGATTCCACTTATCCGGCAGTATGATCCTTCAGTGCCAAAATTGAAAGATGCACTTGTTCCGTGGTCAGCTGATCCATGCTGGCCAATCCTATGTTGTTCCTTGGATGTATTGCTGTAAGAAGCTAGTGTAGAAAATGCTGCTGGAGAAAACTATGTGCTGTACATGTAATTGTATATGCATGCAATGTATACACACAGGTTGTATACACTTGAAATATGTAGAAAGTAACAAGACCCCGGTTTCATCTTGTTTCGTGTTGATATTGTGATAGCTTCTTCAGACTTTACATTTATATCCGACTGCAACTTTGCAGTTCATGAGAATGACTCTTTAGTCCTTTAATTTAGTCCTTTAACAACAGGGTAGCGGATGATTTTGCTGACCCTTCTATTCTAGGAGAAATTTTGCAACAGGAAATTCTTCCACAAAGTGTGATGGGTTGGTAAGGCAAATTGTTTATGTTAAGCAGTGGTTGCAACCTCCTGTCTTCAGGCTAGGGTTGCCAGCCTCCAGGTACTAGCTGGAGATCTCCTGCTATAACAACTGATCTCCAGCCGATAGAAACCAGTTCACCTAGAGAAAATGGCCGCTTTGGCAATGGGACTCTGTGGCATTGAAGTGCCTCCCTCCCCAAACCCCACCCTTTTCAGGCTCCACCCCAAAAACCTCCTGCCTGTTGGGAAGAGAGACCTGGCAACCCTATTTCAGGCACCAATTGACCAGGCACCAATTGATGCCATGGTTTAACAAGTGAACAATCAAAAGGACTTATCTTCTGCATTCCATCTATTTTTTGAAGTAAAGGTAGACATTCCTTAAGAAACCCAGTAGAAAGTGGCTTCCACTGTTTTAATAGTTATCTTGTGAATACAGTATGACATAAACTGGCTCTAGGTATAGGTTTGCCAACTTCCAGGTACTAGCTGGAGATCTCCTGCTATTACAACTCATCTCCAGCCGATAGAGATCAGTTCCCCTGGAGAAAATGGCTGCTTTGGCAATGGGACTCTATGGCATTTAAGATCATCCCCTCCCCAAACCCCGCCCTCCTCAGGCTCCGCCCCAAAAACCTCCCACTGTTGGCAAAGAGGAACCTGTCAACCCTATCTAGGTATCAGATTTTGACATTTTCCTATGGCTTCTTTAGTAATTTCTCTTCTTCTTAGTGAAGGGTTTACTTAGAGGCAGAGGAAAGAAAGGAATTAGTAAATTACCACAACATTGTTTTACATGGAAAATTAATATATGGCTATTTCTATTTAAAGAAGAAAAAGTTAGTGTGGAAATGGGTAATTAATGTAAGCACCAGTAAAACTGACATCACTTGCTACTATTTTAATTGTGTGTTTTACTTAGAACTATTTTCAACTTGTATATAGGGTTTCCCCGCCCCTACCAGCAGCCGAAAAAAAACTTGTAAATCACCAGAATCAAGGTCCGAATGGAGGAAATGCTTGAAATGTTCAGTAATGAGCTATCAAGTTGAAATGTATGCTTATTACTCATTTCTATTTGCAGACATAACAATCAAAATATTAAGATCCTATGCAGCATTTTGTTCTAGCTTCTAGCATTTAGAAAAGGGGGGGCCTTTTAGAAGATTGTTTTGATTTGCTATTATTTCATATTAAAATAGAGGGAAATTTCCAAGTCCTCTAGTGTATTTTGTAACACAAGTGCTCTCTCTCTCTCTTTTTTAAAGTACTTCCTTTGTGACATATGAAAGGGTAACATTTTTTCCCATGGTTTGGAGGAGAAAATGAAATCCAGATTTGTAATTCCTAAAAGGAGACATTTGATCCTTTCCAATGTTTCAGTAATATTTCCTCTCAAACATAGTCGGCCATCTGCAGAGCTGTTTCCAGACACATTTCGAAGCGGCAAGGGCAACTGAAAGAGAGGAGAATGGGGCCTGGCATTTCACCTCTGGGAAATGGAACATTAAAAGCTTTCTAAAAGCTGGTTCTGCCATTTTACAAAGTATTCACGCCCAGTGTAGTTAATAATTTGTTTAATCTGCTCACCTTTTATAGATAGGAGGAGAGAGAAAGGATGGGCGAGCATAGGCCTGTGAGAAACAGTACACAAAATCTGATTAAAAGCAAAGACTTTAGCATACAAGAACATTTCGTGATCCTAATTGTATTTCATCTTTAAAAGGCACAATAGAGACATTACAGGCAAATCTGTTCTTATAAGGATTCGACAAATTGAGCCCTATTTGGGGAGACAACACAGAAACATGGTCTTTTCTATCTATTACAGAGTTGTGTTTTATTGTTAATCTCCAGGGTCACCTTATGAATTCATGTTAGTAAAATGTTACGGCCTCACTATAATATTCACTTTGTGAAAAGGGCCTGCATTTACCAAATCCCAACCTTGGACGAATATAAATGAGAAACTTGCATCTTCGTTGAGGAACGGATTTAACACGGTTGTTCTTTTCTGTCCCCCCCCTTCTCCTCTGCATTACAGAGAATTTCTAAAATGGAATTCCTGTTCTAGTGCCAGGGTTCACAATGGAAACAAAAAAGACTGAACATTTGCCAACCCAGGACCAGCCCGAGAAACTGTCAGTCAACGATTACTTACACATCATTGTTAAACTTGCAAACTTTATTAACATTCAAAACACATTGATAATTTAACTTTTGTAAAATAACTTGTTAACTTTATTTGGAAATTAAGCTGCCACAGCTTAATGGCAACAGCTACTATTGCCTTGGCGCAGCATGTACATGCACCGACCCCAATGTGGCAATATGTACTGTTCCCACCCACAGCGGGACCGCTGTGGGTAACCAATGAGAAGGGATGGTGCTATTGGGTTGAACCAGGACGTTCGCCACTCGGTGTTACTCACACCACTTGGGGAAGAGGCTGCCTGACCATCAATCTGGTCCCGTCCCCTTTTAGCCCCTTACCCCAAAACCCCTTATTGGGGTCCCCTGTCCCGAGGAAAGGGGCATGCAAGCCGCTTTCCCCAGCCAACTGATTCCAGCTTCCATGCCCAACCGCCTAAGCTGTGACAATATTAACCCAAAACCTCTCCTGCATAGGGAGGGTCAGGGTGGGACAAAGCAGGAGATGGACTGAACCCCCCACCGCCACCTCCCTTGTTTTACAGGGGCAGGGAGGACCAGAGTGAAAACCTCTGCCTCCAGATCCTAGCCCCAAACCCCTCCCATCCACCAACAGGCTGCTTACCCCTTGACTGTTTTAAACTCCCTAGAGGCAGCCTGTTGGCTCAAACTGAGCCGTCCGGCTCACATGGTCCCCCACACGAGGGAGCCTCATGCAAGCCCCCAGGATCTAGTTCGGGAGCCGCCCTGCTCCCTCTTTTTTTAAAAAAAACAACTTTCGTTTCTCCCCAGCCCGGGCGGCAAATGAGGCCGTTTATCCGGTAACCTTCTGTTATTGCAAATGTAGGTCAAAGTTAACATGGTTACATTACTGGTTGGAAGGAATATGAAGATTATTGAATCAGGGTTGGGAATGGCCAAAAAGATTAGACCACAGTTTGACAGACTTTCACTGGGGGATATGTAGGCAAAGAGTCTTTCTTCTTTGTGACTGAGGAAAAAACATATACACTATTTGGATGCTTTTGATAAGTGGGTTGTGTTTTGGACAACAGTCCAGGTGCCAAACACATCCCCTTTGTTGCCATAAGGCCTCAATTATATTGGCCTCTCTCTCTCTCTCTCTCTCTCAAAACAGGCAACCAAGGCCTGTGTGTCTCTGGTCATAAGAGGGCTGGAAAATGAGTTTAGGGCCATCTTCCACCATCATGGCAGCTAAGATCAGCTCTTGGTTGTCAGTCACTTGAGGCCAAAAAAGCTATATGGTTTTTATTCTACCCTTAACCCAAGAAAATCATGGTACATACACTACTTCCTAGTGTTGCCAAGTGCCTGGTGGTGGTGGGTAAAATCCCGCCAATCCACCAGGCTGCCCGCCAGCCAGCTGAGGGCCATCGGGCAATGCGTGCACGTGCCTGTGCGACATGCCTATGTCACTTCCAGGCTTACCCAGAAGCGACGCGGACGCTCTAGCAACCTCCGCAGAAACTCTATGGAAACCACAGAGTTTTGGCAGAGATTGATAGAGTGTCTATGTCATTTCCGAGTAAATCCAGAAGTGATGTGGGCATGTCTTGTGAGACACACATGTACATCGCACCATGCATGCGTGCATGTCGCTCGCTGCAGAAACACTTCTGAAAAGCTCCCGCCGATGGAGCTACCCGACCTGGTAAGCCTACTACTTCCCCATTTCATCTCAACAACACCTGTTAGGTAGATCAGGCCGGAAAACAGTGAGTAGGCCAAGGTCACCTAGTAAGCTCCATAGTAGAATGAGGATCTGAGTCTTTTAAGCACTAAGTCAAACTGGTTCCAGACTTAACTAACAAAACAGGCTTTCTTTGAACTTGAACTGTAGCATTGAAAGAGATGAGAGACTTCTCTCCATGCTAAGTTATCTATTTGCAAGAAGTTTTGTTTTATAAGTTAGCATTGTAAAAAACCCCCCAAAACCAAGGGACAACGACTGATTCACTGTCACAAGGGAAAACCATCATTTCTGGCAATTCCTAGAGCTATCCTGCATCACACTGACACTTGTCTGCCTTTTCTCGAAGCTAGTGGTCCCCAAGATGGTGCCCATGAGTAGCATGTTTCTCCAAATGGTTACATGTTACTGTTGCTATGTTATTGGTATAGATATTGGTATAGCTACATTACGGCACCTGGTTTTTATTGCTAAAAATTTTGTGTAAAGTATGAATTAGTTTTTTTAAAAAATTATTTTAAAATGTTGCTGCTGGCATGATTTAGGACATCTTCCGGGCTCTGTCCAGGAAGGGGCAGCCTATAAATCTAATAAATCAAATCAAATCATGGTGCCCATTTGCTTCTTCCCCAAAGCATCTCTTCCCTAAAGCCAAGAGGAAATCCTCACTTTCTCAACTTCATTTAAGTAGCAGGTGCTTCAGAAGAGCCCATGAGGAAATCCGTCTGTGTCTGCAGAGGGCACCAATCTGGAAACATCTGTCTCCATTGTGGAACTTCCCAACATTTTATGATTGGAGCTGGTCCCCCATGGCAACCATTTTGTTGTGGCATCCAATATATCTTCTCAAAATCCTAAAAATGCCCAACGGTTCAGCAAGTCTGAGGATTCATGCTCTAAGTCATTAGCCTTATTCTTGTTCACACTGCCACCATAATATTCTTATTCTTGCTCACACTGGAACCATAATATACAGCTTCAAAGTTAGTGTGGATTAGGTGGCAAAAGCCATGCATTTTCATTTAACAGATGACAACAATACGTTACACCTTCCACCAGATTTTATTGGCATGAGGGTACTGCAAAGCTATGGGCAAAAACGCATGGTCGCTTTAGCCTCCTTTATTCCCTGTTTCAGCCAGCATTCAGCCAGTATCGAACGCAGTTCGGCAAAAACGCATGCGTCCGATCCTGGCTGAAACAGGGAATAAATGAGGCTAAAGCGACCATGCGTTTTCGCCCTATGACTGTAACTTGTTTCTGTATGAAGTTGGGGGGGGGGTGCTTCAAAACCATTACTTCCGTTTTATCCAAAAGCAAACCATTTCCTTTGAGGAAAAAAATAACAAACACACACATATACACTACAGCTGAATTATAAATAAGGCCTGGTATTTTTGAAGGCTTTCTCCATATTGTTAAAATACCAGTTTCCTCTTACAAGTGTATAGTATCCACAGTGGTACTGAGTCCCCAGGGAGGTATCCATTTCTCATGAGATTTCTTCAGCATCGCATTACTGCCATCACATATCCATTAAATATACATTTTCAGACAAGCAGAAGTGTTTTTACAAAAAAATAATCTGGAATCCTGGCTTAAAACTCAAGCTTCCTGTCCAAGCAAAGAGAACAGTTTAAAAGAGGAGTTATTTTTGTTTTGCTTGAACAAATATGT
The DNA here is from genome assembly GCF_029931775.1 of Euleptes europaea. NCBI lineage: Eukaryota > Metazoa > Chordata > Lepidosauria > Squamata > Sphaerodactylidae > Euleptes > Euleptes europaea. The sequence continues at coordinate 73,854,287 of NC_079316.1, forward strand.
TGCTTTTAGGTAACTAAGGGAAAACACCGCAGGTCTGTTATTGTTTTGCTATCAAGTCACATCTAATTTAGGGTGACTCCTGATGGGGCTTTCAAAGAAGGAGATGTTCCGAAATGGCTTGCCGTTGCTTGCCTCCGCATCACGACCCTGGTATTCCTTGGAGGTCTCCCATCCAAATGCTTGGCAGGATCGACCCTGCTTAGCTTCCGTGATCTGACAAGATCAAGCTAGCCTGGGCTATTCAGGTCAGGGCACACAGCAGTTATCGGCACTCAGATTATTTCAAAGCTACAGTTCCAAATTTTGAACTCACTGGCACTTATTTCTTAATAGGCATGGATAGGGTTTGGTTACATACCTGCTGTGGGAGGATCAGCTTTCCCTGCATTAGGCTTGCCAGGTCCCTCTTTGCCACCAGCGGGAGTTTTTTGGAGCAGAGCCTGAGGAGGGTGGGGTTTGGGGAGGGGAGGGACTTCAATGCCACAGAGTCCAATTGCCAAAGCGGCCATTTTCTCCAGGGGAACTGATCTCTATCATCTGGAGATCAGCTGGAATAGCAGGAGATCTCCATCTAGTACCTGGAAGTTGGCAACCCTGCCCTGCATGTTTGCATGTAACATCTTAACTCTTCCCACCGACTCCATTATCAGCTCTTCCTTTGTTTAAAGCATGTTCTGCCATGGTCCAGGCTTTTTCAGTGGCTGCCACCTGCCTCTGGAACAGCCTTCTGGAAGAAGTAAGGGGACTATAACCCTTTCTAGTGAGCAGGCAAAACAGAATTGTTCCTGAGAGCCTTTAGGGCAGACTGAGCCTGGGTAAAGGAGGAATACCCTTCCGGATGGGGACAGAAGGTATTTTCAGTCTTGATTTTAATGTGTCATTAATGTTTGTTTTACATGGTTTTGTATTGTTTTCATGTTGTTGTTACTCACCTGTGGGCTCACAGGTTCATTCGTTTAATTTCTTGCAGCAGATAAGCAGTATCCTCATAATATACTAGCGTACCACAGTAAACAGTTTAGGAACAGTGACTTCAATGGGAAGAAAGGAACAACAGAGACAACGGGACAAACCAGCAAACAACAAGGTGTATCCATTGGCTGCGGGCGTTCTTTGAGCTGGGTGGCAGCTCTAGATGGCAGGTCACAGTGGAGATAAAGGATGCTTCCAGGTTCCACTTTTATTTGCCTCCCCACACTTTTAAGAATTCACAAAAGGGGCTGAATGTTACTTAGATCTACCTGAATATCAGGTGTCCCTGAGTGTTCAAAAACTGAAAAGTTATTTCTGTTCAATTTCTTTCCTTCCTTGCACTATTCGTGTTTTAAGGCATGATGGTTTAGAAAGTGAAATGTCTGAAGAAGCCCTTGGTTAGAGGCAAAGGCAGAAGAGTCTGTTCCATTCCCCTTGATAACTATACCATTCCCCTTGATAACTATACCCCTATATTCTGATAGCCATCTGCTGTAATCAGATGGTATATGTCTGCTAACATCTGGATAATGGGGTTTCAACGGTAGCCAGTTAATGTAATATTTCTATTTAAATGATAAGGCTCTCTGATAAAGTAAAGCTTCTGTTGCTCATGTAAAGCACCATGTAAAGAAAGTAAAGTCAATCCACATACCAGCCGATGGAAATGGAAATCATTTTTAAACTCAAGATTAACTTTAGTGTGACTTATATAGGCCTAGCTTCTTTTGGAATGTGTACCAGGTCTTTTGTTTCCTGCAAAGTTTGAACTTTCTGTTTAAACACCTGTTCCTGATGTTACCCATGGAAATGTCATGCTTATTTCAAATAAGGTCAATGAATTGAGGGACACCAGCACTAATAGAGTTGCCAACCTCCAGGTGGTGGCTGGAGATCCCCTGCTATGACAACTGATCTCCAGCCAATATAGATCAGTTTCCCTGGAGAAAATGGCTGCTTTGGCAATTGGACTCTATGGTATTGAAGTCCCTCCCCTCTCCAAACTCTGCCTTCCTCAGGCTCCACCCCCAAAATCTTCAGGTATTTCCCAGCCAGGAGCTGGCAACCCTAAGCACTAAGTATACATATGTATATATTTTAAAAATGCTATCCTTCTTCACCAGGTTCTGCATTTTTTAACATTATACTAGGGTCTTTATCATGGATCAGGTCTGTGACTTTCAGAAAATTTACAGTGCAATTCCCTGAGTAAGCTCCACTGAGCAAATCTCAGTAGGATTCTGAGTAAACCTTTTTAGGATTGCAAAATTGTAGTAAAATTTCCACTCATACCTTTTTATAAAACACAGCCCCAAAACCTGTCTCTTTTAGAAAGCTTCATTTTTTTAACCAGTATATATTAAAGGAAAGTGAAAATCATTTCAATGCCTTTTGGAATGCTTTACAATATTTACTTCTTAGCACAAATGTCCCAATTTTTCTGCTTTTTATTATTCTTTGTGTGGATTAACTATCGGTATGAAGCCATAGATCCAACTGTCATGTGAACATGTGGTAATTGCATCTTTTTAAGGAAACACAATTACATTCTGATATTGCATGATCCCATTTAGGAACATAACTCTGGCAAATCTTTAGTGCTTCTTCAGTTGAAGACAAATAAAAAGAACCCCAGGTGAATAATTTCACTATTTTACATTTGCTGTTATGGCTCAGTTTAGATTTAGCAATATTAAATGGCAGTATTGTGTGTGATTTCAAGCCATCAGAATCACATGTCGCCCAGTTCTACTTTAGAAGTTGCCCTAGTTTCATAATTATATATTGCAGAACCCAAAGGAAATTATCTTTGTGTTATGTCCATCTGCACACTAGATTGCTGTTTAAAAAACAAGATGGATAACATTGACTTTTATTTTGTGGAAGACCAGTGCAGCATCATTGTCCTGCCTGCGTTCCATAGCACCTGATATAATAGGCCTGCTCCTCTGATCCTGGAGAGAATAGGCATGCATCATGACTAGTATCCATTTTGATTAGTAGCCATGGATAGCCCTCTCCTCCATGAACAGGTCCACTACCCTCTTAAAGCCCTCCAAGTTGGCAGCCATCACCACCTCCTGGGGCAGGGAGTCCCACCATTTAACCACGCGTTGTGTGAAGAAATACTTCCTTTTATCAGTTTTGAATTTCCCACCCTCCAGCTTCAGCAGACGACCCCGAGTTGTACCATTACGTGTGTCCCGGGTTGGGGGGCCCACCCCACGCCCCAGGGCTTTCCCACCACCCTCCACTTACCAGACAAGCCCCTGCTGGCTCCAAAGTGTGACTTTTCCCTACAGGGGCCTGCAGGCCCAGAAGACGACAGGGGAACGGAGTCGGCGCCGCAGAAGACGGGGTGCCACGGCCCAGCGCCACTGCTGGGGACGCGCCGCCAAAGGAAGCCCACCCCGCCCAACAGCTGATAGGCGGGTGGGGCGGGCCAGGAACCGCTGAGCCGCCCGCCCAGCAATCGCGTGGCTAGAGGGGAGGGAAGGCTTTAGCCTCCCAACCATTGAGGGAAAGGGGGACCTGGCCATTCTCCATGGCAGCGGGGGGGGGGGGGAGACAGAGCGCCTGCTCACCTGCTCACCTGCTCTCTTGCGCTTGCTCGCGCTCTCTCTCTCAGGTGCACTGGCTCCGCAGCCCGGCTGCCGGCGCGAGCGGGCGCGAGAGCAGGGGCTCCGAACCAAGTTTGGAGAGCCGGACTCAGCGGGCCAAAGAACCGCATGCGGCTCGCGAGCCGCGGTTTGCCGACCCCTGGTGTACCCAGACAGCTCCTTTCAGATTTCATTGAGTAGCATTGAGGGGCAAATTATAGCAATGTTATGTTGCCTTGACATGTACACACAATATCTATTCCAAAGTGGCCATGTTCATCTGCAGCCTAAATAACTAAGGGTTCTGTGCCATCTTAAAGGCTAATTAATGTATTGTGGCTTAAACTTTAATGAGTCAAAAGCTCACTATTTGCATGTGGTCTGAAACATGCCTTTCCAAGCAGCATCTCCTGTTGTGCTATTTAAAAAGTGAACACATTTGTACATAGGGTTGCCAACCTCCAGGTAGTAGCTGGGGATCTCCCACTATTACAACTGATCTCCAGCCGACAGAGATAACTTCACCTGGAGAAAATGGCCTTTGACTTGGCAATTGGACTCTATGGCACTGAAGTCCCTCCCTTCCTCAAACCCTCCCCTCCTAAGGCTCCAGCCCAAAAACCTCCCGTTTATTGGCAAAGAGGGACCTGGCAATCCTATTTATACATTTTCCCAATCTTTGCCATCCAAGTTTTTTTCTCTATAAAATTATCACAATATTACAAATGTATCTAGGCTTTCTCTGTAGCACAGACTGATTTTAATTTTATTGTCAGGACTGTAGTATTTTCCATTAGAGGGGTCAGTGGGCGGAATACATTGTACAGTTGTGTAGTTTTTCCACAAAATTTAACACCTTACTTTTTAATATTTCAGTGTTTATGCGTGCAATTAGATGTTCATACTCATGTTCCTAGAGAATGTTGGCTAGTATTCATACTTTCCTTTTTTTGACCCTGTGTGTTCTTGCATCCTCAAAGATAAGCATCTTTTACAAATATTGTAGAAATCTGACAAACAAATTTACCATGGAAAGGATTTTACCTATGAAGTTTCTATGTTTCCTTTATAAATAGTTTTACCATGTCTACATGAACTGAACAAGAGCAAATTGTCATATTTTGTGGAAAGATTGTGTGAACGTTTCCCCTGGATCTCTTTGACTCTTCTACAATGTTATAAAATGGCAAAAAAAAATGTCCTCAAATTAAGGTGTGGGACCTCAAACAAATTAATTTGTGTCTCAGGGTTTTGAATGTACCTCTTAGCCTAATCCATTTCTCACACAAGCACTCATAACCCTCTGGATTTCAAATGCCTGAGGGCAAAATGCAATTATAAAAACATGACTCTCCCAGATGAACTTTCAAATCTGCCTTGTCTCTCATTTATTGATGGAAGATTGAAGGGAAGAGTCAAATCAGCCACCCTTCAATTCTTTACCAGCAGCAAAATGCAGAAATCATTAGCTTTGACTGTGTAAATGACTCTGTCCCACCTTAATGTTTGGTCCAGCTGAGAGGAGGACTTAAAAGAAGCATGTTTTTGTTCCTAACATTTGGTACTTTCATTTCCTGTGTGTGAAATACTGGTTTTTACTCCCTGGCTATTAATGCGATATGGACATGTTATTTTAAAATAGCAGAATAGTACAATCAAGTGCCATTCAAGATGTTCTCAGCAAACATCTTTTGCAAGCAAAAATATAAACAATAAACAGATGTGTCAAATTTTATCTAGGGCAGTTGTTTGGAAGGCGACACAATGTGACCAAAGCCTAATGTCTCTTCTGTTTTTAAAACCCTTCTTTGCTACATTACAGCTTGCAAAGCACATTATTTATTCTTTAAATTTGACCACCTTCCAAGCACAAGGGTCTCTGTGATGACATTCTGACGCGGTATGTTGGAGGACTCTACCACTGTAACACATGCCTTTCATGGCAATATGAATTGTATATTTATACAATAAATTGGACGCTTGCATCATGAATATCTGAATGGTAAAGGCGCCATAAGAACACTTTGCACATTCACATGAAGATGAAATTTCAGGAGTCTGCTACAAATTTACCATATGTCTAAATAGAACCAGATTAGATATAACTTATTTGTTCCTTCAATTCATACTAAAGTTTTTGATCTACACTGCCCAAAGCAACTATACAATATAACCACACACACACACACACACACACACACACAAAAGTTTAAAATTAAAACAATAGAACCATTCTATGAAACAGCTCAAAAGCAGGACATAAAAACAGCATTGCTTCTAATTACAGCACTTTGCACATTGAGGTCTATATTACATAGCTTTATGCATGCAAAGATGGTGAAGTAATGCTCCTGCCTCTTGGTAAAAGAAAGTATTAGTTCCTTCAAGCTGAGAGAGTCTGCTGGTATTGCAATGTCACATAAAAGGCAGTTTGCTGCTAATCAAGTTCCAGTTCAGATTGATGGGGTTCAAACTCAGATTAACCCACCCTTAGACACGGTGACAGCATCAGCTGAAGAACCCCTCTCGCACACGGAGAGTGGAGGATAATGGCAAAGGCAACAGTCAAGGACGAGGCAGCCTTGGAAGACTGAGAAGAGCAAGATGTCCCCATTGCAATGCAATCAGAAGGCAGATCCTACAAAAACTTGGGCGAGGCCATCACGAAGGTGCTATTGACTGTGTAGAGCACTGACATGGTAACAGGTGCTATAGAGAAAGGGAAACCTGGGTGTCTCATGGGATTTGAAAATAGACCAGACCAGGCCAATGTTTGCTTGGGCCTATTTAAGGAAAAAAGTAAGCCAAGACTAGGAGGTATAAACCTGACAGGAAATGAAGAATGGATTCACTCTGAGAAGAATTGGGTGCGTCCTCCTGAACCGGTGCCCAGGAAGGTGTGTGCCCAGGGTGATCCCTCCTGAACTGGCATTGGAACACCTGACTACCCTAGGTGGGAATCTCATTAGTTTATTCAGAAGTCCTTGGGAGAATCTATGTCATGACTTGACTTAGAAGTTATAGCTTGAGGTTGTCATGTCTCATGCTGCTTATTGAGCTGTCTACAACATAGAAGTCTGTGACCAGTGCTTAGGCAGTTTGTAGTAATACATTCAGTGGGATCCTGGGGGAGATACATTTGGATGTTTCCGGAAAGAATTAAAATGTCTTTACTAAATGACTTACTTAAATGTTAGCATATAATAATTTTGTCAGCTCTAATTTTTGAAAAAGTTGGTGGCGTGTTTTTGGAACCCTCGGAGTGCATGGATTTTAAAGAGCCTTAAGCTATAATGTTTTACCACTCCTTTTATAAAATTTATATTTAATCATATCTTTTAAAGCGTTCTCATTCTGCCACTTGGTGTTACCAACCAAGTGGAACTCATCAGTGCAATAGTATATTTAAGCTGGTTTTATATGTATTTCTTTACAACTTCTTAAATGGTATATTAATCACAGTGAAGCATCTATGAAGAACAAGTTAAATAAATGTTTGCATTCAAAATTAGGAATTTTCTGCCATAAATTATGAAGTTTCATTTCTACAATTGATGATGGATGTTTTTCTATTTGCTTCATTGCATGTCAGATTTTGTACAGACCTCCTGAACTGGATTGCATATCAGATTTTGTACAGACCAGTAATAAAATTGACCTCAATCACCCCAACTAACAGCCCATTCCTGAGCTGAGGTGTACGGGGACGGCGGAAGTGGCCGAAAGGGGATAGGGAGCCACCTAACTAGTGGCTCCTACCCCTGCCCCCGGAACGCACCCTGCGCCAGTGTGGCCTCTCCACGCCAGTGCCGGTGCCACAGAGAGGCCACGCCAGCTGAGGGGGGAGGCGAGGTCCCACGGTGCTTGGCCGCCGCCAGGACTGGCCTTGCCACCAGCATGAATGCGTGTAATCTCATGATTACACGCATTTACGCCGGTGGCCAGGTCATGCCGCCTCCTATTGACTTTCAGCCCCATTCTCAGGAATGGGCTGTAAGTGCCTTTCATACAAAACTCAGGCTTGACATTAAAATGTGGAATTTTAGTGTAATGGTGACAATTAACATTCTGGCAAGGCAGGAGAAATACTAGAAATTTTATATATATTTGTATATGTGGATATCAATAAGACCTAAAGCCATAAATTGAGCTTTTATCATCATGCTCAAATCTGTTACCTCAAATTAAATGATTTTCATTCTCATATTCATCTGAAACCTTGTTCAGATAAAAAAGTGTGCATAATCTACAATGTTCACTGATATAAATGTTAATAGGTTCTAAGGACAGGAATATAAATGTAATTGTGCAGGCTCTGTTCAGAAGACTTGACTGACACATGGAGATCATGAGCAGGGACAGGTGAGTAGAATCTCACTCACTCCTCTGTGCATTGTTTGTACAGGTAGTTGCTGTCTGAACAGGACTCATGTGTACATTATCTGAAATAGGAGTGCCAGCCTCCAGGTGGGACCTGGGGATCCTCTGGCATTATAGTTATCTCCATTCTACAGAGATCAGTTCCCCTGGAGAAAATGAATGCTTTGGAGGATGGATTCTATGGCAGTGTACCCCACTGAGGGCCCTGTCTTCCCCAAGCTCCATCTCCAAATCTCCAGGAGTTTCCCAAACTGGACCTGGCAACCCTAACCCCCACTCCCCGCCAGTGGTCAGGGGGGACCTGGCAACCCTAATGACAGTACAATATTCAAAAGATGTACATGAATTTGTGAACCAGTCCATCCTGAGACAGAAAAAGAGTGCTGTAAGATTGTATGAATGGTGACTTTTACTGTTACCTCAGACTGGTTATCGTATGGCCTCCACAACTTGCAACATGATTTGTTGTCTGTTGTGCAAGAACTGTTGTGCAATATTTTCTCTGTTCACACAAGGCACCTGAAATGGCATGAATGAGTTAAATATTTTTATTTCCCTCAGAAGTGCTACAGACTCAGCTAAGCTGGTGGTCTCCAAAAGAAATTCAAACTCTCTGCTAACCAAGTGAAAAAACACATGTGGTGTATTGGGAGGATACATAATCTTAGCTGAGTCTCAGTGACAATTCCACTCAGTAAAAATTTCACTTGGATCTCTGGTTTTAGGAATGCTGTGAGTCTCAAACAGCTAGTAAGAAGATCTTTAAATCTTTAGGATTTGACTGTTTCTTTTTTCCCCTCTGGTCAGTTTCTAAAGTTGGATTTCACAGGAGGGATAAACCTAGCACACTAAGATAGGCCAAATGTAAACATGATACCAGTTGGTAAGAACTTACATGTACAAGATTTTATATGTCCAGCCAATATGACTACTATGTTGGGACACTAGGCATATGTACCCCAGGGGGACATTGTGCGAGCATACTTATATTGATCACTTTAAATAAGTAGGTAGAAGTCCATATAGGTAAGTGATTAGCATAGGGATTGCCACCACCCCTAGTTGTGTAACACTAATGTGGGCACTAGTTGTGCCCAGCAGTATCATTTTTAAATTTGGCCTTAAGCTTTGGGGTGAGCAGATGCGGGGGACACCATGGAGATTTTTTTTTAAAAAAAGACTTGCTTTTCTCACTCATTGGCCACATTTCCACTATAAGGAGAAGGGGGTGGGCTGGTATATTTCTGTTTAAAACCTTGTTTTCTCCTGTCCATTCCCTTTTGTATTTATTCCATGATAGCTCTTTTTCTACTAAGCATAGGATCGACAAGAACTGAGGCTGACTTAGTACAGAAGTACTGGAAGATGATACACACAGAATTACAAGTGATGTTTCAAGTGAACTTCAATGTAGAAGCAAAATACTTCTTGCTTGAAATGACCCCGCTTCAAATCAAACCAATCAATAAGGAAATGTACCAATACTCGATGACTGAAGCTAGAATTCTGTTTGCAAAGTATTGGAAAGACAGATGACCACAGACAGAGGTGGCAATGCTTTATGACAGACACATTTTACCTCAGCACCAGTGTCTGTATATAAAGAAATAACTGCAGATCTAGACTATATTATTTTAGATAATTGTTAGTCTTATTGTATAACAAGTATGACTGTGAGAGAAAGACGATATATTCTGAATAGTGAAGAATAATTAATTGTAAGTTGTCAATGAAATATTACTTTTTTGATGATGTTGATGGGGACTCTGTCCAGACACGGGCCAAATCATGTGTCAATGCTTTGCCTCCCCCCTTCCCCACTTTTTCTTTATCTTTATAAAATTCAATATATATTTTTTTTTAAAAAAAGAACTGAGGCTGAAGGGTAACAAGAACAAAATATAAAAAATTTTATGAAAAAATTATGTATTTTAACAGGATATGAATGTCTGGACATTTGTTATCCAGGTACACATTATTGTTTTCTTTAGTGTTACACAACTAGGGGTGGTGGCAATCCCTATATTAACCCTCCCCTCAATAGAATAGAAAAGAAATAGCTCAGTTCCTTTTCTCTAGCCTCCACCCCAACTAGCACTTAGGAATACTGCATGCATTGCTCTGAAGGCTTCCTTCTGATAAGGCTCTGTTTTTGGCTTGTTCTGTAGTTTTAAGGCGCTGGTCCATGCATGAAGCTGGTGATTTCCCTCTGGTACGGGCTGCTTTCTGAAAGCACTCAAATGAGGACACAAGTACATTGCATCTGACAACTTCACCTCTTCCGGAAAGATTGTCGGAAGATGGCTGCCAGCTTGTAAAAACCAGACTGTTTGTTTCTCCCCTCTTGCTGCAGGCATGTACTTCCTAAGCATGGCCAGGGGCACAAACTAAAGGGCAAGAACCAAAGCGCTCTTGGCTCTTGGTAGGGTTGCCAGCCTGTAGGTAGTGGCTGGAGATCTCTTGCTAATACAACTGATCTCCAGGCAACAGAGATCAGCTCACCTGGAGAAAATGGCTGCTTTGGCATTGGACTGTGGCATTGAAGTCCCTCCCCTCTCCAAATCCCGCCCTCCTCAGACTCCCTCCCCCAAATCTCCAGGTATTTCCCAACCTGGAGCTGGCAACCCTAGCTCTTGCCTTTAAGCCCATGGCTCACAGACCTTAATGGACTAATCTGGTGGACACCAGCTCTGGATGTTTTGAGTACCTTTGGTTAATTTTACTGTGTTGATTTGCTGACCTAGGGCAAATTGTCGAGGGCGACAGAGTCATTCTTTAACCAGGCAAGAAAATACACTCAACAATAACTTTTGGATGTAAATGGCCAATTTATTGGCAAAGCTAAATGCTGCAATGGCGTCACATGGGTACTGGAAACAGAGCATCAACTGACCCCGATGCAGTTGATGTAAACCTACTCCAGCAAGCCTGGTGAAAGTTGAATGGGATGGCAGTCCTTGGGATAATACCCGGGCATGAGCCACTTGGTGTCCCCTCCCACTTGAGAGGAGGCTCCTTGGACAGCCCCCGAGCTGGGCATGACCCAAACTGAGCCTCCCCCAAAATCCTTTATTGGGATCCCCAAAACGTGGGAAAAGGGGGTACGCAGGCCACCTTTTCTCCAAACTGAGACCAGACCCATGCTTACTGCTAAATTGAAAACAATCACTCAACAATAACTTTATTATTATTATTATTAAAAAGGGGGGGTGGGACCAAGCCGAAAAGGTGACTGTTGCTTCTGCTGCGGCAATGCCTTTTTTATTCCCAGAGGACAGACCGGAGGGAAAACTCTCCCTCCAGCGTCCAACCTCTCTCTCCTCCCCCCCGGCTCCTGATAGGCTCATTTGAGCCTAATTGAGAGGCTCTCATTGGGTGGTGATTCTGCCGCCTCTCAGCTGTACAGCGGGCCGGGAGCGGCTTGCAAAAGTGTGCCTTTTCTCCCCGCCGCCTCCAATGGCCCTGCACAACACCAGCTTCCTCCTGCCTCCCTCTCCTCCCAGTCCAACAAAGCGGGGCTCCAGGTAAGCCACCCGGAACCCTCGCTTACATTTATTTAACTTGTTTAAGTAAGACTCTTTGGGTGCCACTGAGGAAAAAGGGGGATAAGAAATATAAAATGAATGAATAATTTTGCTATGTACCGATGGTGCTGTTTCTTTTTCTTGCTAAGCAGTCGTCAAGGTTTTCTTCCAAGGCTTTCTAGGCTGATTTTTGGAAGGAGTGAGAGGCCCATCCTAGTACTCTCTTTTATTCACCCCTGTGTTTCCAAGTCTGGCAGATCTCATGGAAAATTCAGCACAATTTTATCTGAAGACAGAATAACAAACTCAGCATTTAACTGTGCTGAATTTTAGATAATTTTCTCCAGTGGACAGTATTGACATCTCTTAAGCGAATGGAGTAATGTGGGAACAATTCTTTAAGTTATTGACAGGTGTCTAGAGATGAGCTGAGAAAGAAACATTTTGATCCTCGAGAATTGCATCATAATGGATTGGACTAATCTCCTGGCTTTTCAGATCTGTTCATGTATAAAACTTATCTAAGGTCACATTGGAGCGCTTGCTCTTCCCTGTAAAGACACCATGATAACCTCTTCCCAAGGCTCTGTCACACATTGTTCCTCAGTTTTAAACTTCAGGCTTTGGATATGCAGAAAATATATATACAAAATCCAAATCCAAGACTCACATTCAACAAATATTAATCTAAAAATTATCCCATCTAGTTCTAGAGATTTTTCATTGTGTGAAATCCATGTCTGCCAACATTCATCATACACTGGGAAGGTGGAGGATGTTCCGTGTTCAGCTCACAGTATCCAGTTCCAAGCTTTCAATTTGGTGATCTCTCTGCTTCTTTCTGTGTGCTGCTTATTTAAATGAAGCAAATGGAAGCAGCTAGTCCTATTACTTTTTCTAGTATACTTGCTCACGATGGAAATATTTATATTCCGTTTTTTACTACTTGCCTAACGCCTTGCTATAGTGAAGAGAGAAAGACATGTGGCAAAGCTGAGACCATTTTATAACTTGTGTGAGTCTAGTGCACAAAATACCATTGCATCTAGGATTGCTAGGTCCCTCTTTGCCACTGGCGGGAGGTTTTTGGGGTGGAGTGGGGTTTGGGGAGGGTAGGGATTTCAATGCCATAGAGTCCAATTGTGAAAGCAGCCATTTTCTCCAGGTGATCTGATCTCTATTGGCTGGGGGTCAGTTGTAATAGAGGGAGATCTCCAGCTATTACCTGGAGGTTGGTGATCATAATTGCATCAGCTAAGCCAAGGATCCTTAGAAAATGAAGTTATTTCAACATAAGTACTTCATTAAGCATTAAAGGAGATATTTAACTCTTAAGATTTAAAACATTGTCTTTGAAACACCACGGGAATGTTCTTTTCAGGTGCTCCTGAATTTTGTTAAGTTTTGCAGCTCATGTTCATCTTTTTTGATTTGACACTCCAGTCTTTAAAAAGAAAAAAAAGCCCTAGCCTTATCTGAAATGATACTTGAGCTTTTTAATAGGGTTGCCAACCTCCAGGTACTAGCTGGAGATCTCCTGCTATTACAACTGATCTCCAGCCGATAGAGATCAGTTCACCTGGAGAAAATGGCTGATTTGGCAATTGGAATCTATGGCATTCAAGTCCCTCCCCTCTCCAAACCCCACCCTCCTCAGCCTCTGCCCCCAAATCTCCAGGTATTTCCCAATCCGGAGCTGGCAACCCTATTTCTTAAGCAGTCAGTTATATCATTTTTAAACGTTATTGAGAACTGCTTAGTTCTCAAACTGCTCAGTTTGCAAAGTTGACTAAATAATGGGTGAAAGCATACATATTTCACTTTGTTTGAGAGATTGTCAGCTCTTCAGCTTTTAAATATGCAGTACTGTTTTGTTGGCATGGTTTTATGTTTAATTTTCTGTGTATGATATATTCAATTTAAGCCTTAAATAGGCAAATATTTAAATAAAAAAATCAACAACCCAATCAATCTTCTGTTAGGAAACCTTTGTGTTAATATCCTGCTGACCAAACCAGTTTTTGCCTATTTCTTACCACTCCAGTCAGCAAAATCAGTCAGTCTACTTGTAGCCAAAGGAGCCTTCTTCCAACCTAATGAGCTGTCTTCTACCACTGGAAGAAGGACCACTTAAATTGGAGGAAGGCTCCATAGACTGCAAGAAGGATCCAAAGTTCACTAGCTGGAGTGGTAAAGTACAGGCCATTAACTTTAAATTTCAAAGCATTGGTTTAGCTCTAGTCAAGAACAATTGGTAGGTCTGGATGTGGATTAGGATTGCCAGCCAATGGCTGGCCACTGGTGGGAGATGGGGGGGGGCAGGAACAAAGGCCACATCCACATTGGCTAAATTAATGCCTAAACCTTTTTGTACATACATTATATCCTTTGCTTGAATTGGGTAATTGACTTGAAACCAGTCCACACCTACTTCTCTTCCATTTACATTTCTTTCTGTGGCTGTCTGGATAAAATAAGGACAGATAGGTGGTGAAGGCACCCACGTATTGATTACCAGATCTCATCTGTGTCCTGATTTCATACTCATTTCATTTTCATTGAGCACATTCAGAATCCTCCTTTTTACAGCAGTTACACCATAATCAATCTACAAAACTTGCTTTACTATTGTTATTAAATCCAATAAACACATATAGTAATATATTGGATGAACTTAAGCTTTCTCAGTCTTGCCTGACACTAAATTAAAGTCTGGTTTTGTATGGCGTGTTTATTCCTTCACTTGTCTATGTTTTTCATTTGCTATCAGAAAGTCACTGAGGAATGCCAACCTACTGTATGTTTCCCACTTTGAAGAAACTCATGCACACCAATGCTGCTGGGCAGTCTTCAAGGTCATCATTGCAATGCTTGGAAATTATCCCTCCAAAGGATATCTAACCAGTATTTTCCTGTGTGTTCCTTTATGTTCTGATTTCTGAAGATTTCCTGCATAGAACAGCTTTTAATCAATCAATCATTCTACAGTTGTATCACTCTTTCATGCCATAGATCTGAGATAGATGTCTAAACAATATGCTAATATACACAGTTACATACAAGTCTCCAATCTGAAGACAGTATGCAAACTTTTGGACTACTGCTACTTAGGCAATCAGATCTAATCATTTCCAAACTTTCAGTGCCAAAAATGTAGGAAGCTATCTCTTATCAATTTTTTTTTAAATTGAGACCTTTATGGGGGGAAAATCTGAAGTCTATTATGACTTCATAACTGACCCTTGTATAAAAACTTTTGTTTGTTTGTTTACTTCATTTATAGCATTTCTCACTGAGAATGAAGACGAATTAAAAAAGGTAAAGGTCCCCTGTGCAAGCACCGGGTCATTCCTGACCCATGGGGTGATGTCACATCCCGACGTTTACTAGGCAGACTTTGTTTACGGGGTGGTTTTCCAGTGCCTTCCCCAGTCATCTTCCCTTTACCCCCAGCAAGCTGGGTACTCGTTTTACTGACCTCAGAAAGATGGAAGGCTGAGTCAACCTTGAGCCGGCTACCTGAAACCAACTTCCGTCGGGATCAAACTCAGGTTGTGAGCAGAGCTTGGACTGCAGTACTGCAGCTTACCACTTTGCGCCATGGGGCTCCTGAAGGCGGATTACAAAACATAAAAACCAAATCAATCAAAAAACAAAGGTACAGTAAACAACACATGAACAAATTCATGAATAAATCATACAAAGGAAGTCCAATATCTAATCTTAATGAGAAAAATATTGACATGTAAGCAGTCATTCAGATGTTGTTCAGGGAGCTACCTTTGGATGCACTATGTAATTTGTGATAAATAATTTCCCTGGGATATCCTTGTTTGTAAGTGTTGACACTGCATTTGCTTATCATGTGCATAAAAAAGGTTGTGTAATGCAAATTTGGACATTGCTTTAAAATCATCAGAAAAAATAGATATGGCAATGCATTATTACTGGTTAAATTATTTCTGTCTCCTTCATTTCCCTGGAGTTACTTGAATGGTATCACACCACCTCCTACTATAATCTGTACCCTACCCAACTGACAAGTAGGCTGGAAGGCAGCACATTGTATAGACAACCCTGTACAATTTACATGTACATCTTATTGCACTGTGATACCTTGCCTCATGCTCCATATTCGCTGGCATGCATCTCTTTAAGGAAGAGAAAGAGATGGAGGTAGGATTGCCAACTTCCAGATGGTGGCTAGAGATCTTCCACTATTACAATTAATCTCCAGGTGACAAAGATCAGTTCACCTGGAGAAAATGGCTGCTTTGGCAATTGGATTCTATGGCATTGAAGTCCCTCTCCTCTCCAAACCCTGCTCTCCTCAGGCTCCCAAAATCTCCAGGGATTTCCCATCCTGGAGCTGGTAACCCTAGATACAGTAGCAGCAGCTTCAGCAGCATTTACAAAAACCCAAGTCAGTTCATGATAGTTCAATCAAAACCATACAAGGGGCAAAAGTAATGGGTTTCTGAGCATGTGCCAACAGCCTTAGCTGCCAAGTCTGATGGATGTTAACCATGCATGCACAATCCGTTTGGAAGACATCTTGCTTTTAATCTTAACCAAACTAATTATTTCAAGGGCATGAATGACTAGTAATAAAAAAAAAGTACTATGAGCCAAGGAAATTTGTATTGTGAATCTGTTATTTATTAACTTTACAGTATCAATGTAACATGAAATTGAAAATGTGACATTTTTACATTTAAATATTGAAACAGATTTCCCCCCTCAGAGTAGGAGCCAGGGTTGCAATAAAGTGCAAGCCAAGTCACGCAGAGAACAGATTGGAGGAACATCCCCTTCTCACATTGGAACCGGCCTCAGATTGGAAGAGGAGGAATGTGCAGTGCTGGCCAGGAATATACAGCTGAAAAAAAGAGACAAGACACATGTGCAACAGCATGGAACATTTTGAGTGATCCCCCTTGCACATAATCCTAGACTGAGGGATGGAGGAGAGAAAGGAAGAGGTCTTCATTGTAAGCAGCAAAAAAGAATTGTTTGGGAGGGCATTCTTGCAGAGGGAGAAATGTGTCAGAGTTATGGATGAGCCCAGGAGGTGATGTTTATTAGGGATAAAGTTTTTCCTACACTGCTTGTCTTGCCTTAAATAGGTAAGATTGCATGAATTGTTCTTGCCAGCATGATGTAGTGGTTAACAGCGGTGGACGCTAATCTGGAGAACCAGGTTTGATTCCCCACTCCTCCACTGTCCACATGAGTGGCAAATGCTAATTTGGTGAACTGGGTTGGTTTCTCCACATTAAGTCAGCTGGGTGACCTTGGGCTAGTCACAGCACTCTTACAGCATTTTCTGCCCCACCTACCTCACAGGGTGTCTGTTGTGGAGAGGGGAAGGGAAGGTGATTGTAAACTGGTTTGAAGCAGTAGAGAAAGTCGGCATATAAAAACCAACTCCTCCTCCTCCTCCTCCTCCTCCTCCTCCTCCTCCTCCTCCTCCTCCTCCTCCTCCTCCTCTTCTTCTTCTTCTTCTTCTTCTTCTTCTTCTTCTTCTTCTTCTTCTTCTTCTTCTTCTTCTTCTTCTTCTTCTTCTTCCTCCTTTTCTACAGTCCCTGCCCAACTGCATTTTTTTGTCTATATAGGAATTTGTTGATTCAAATTTTGTTATATCCTGTCATCCGCTTACTGATTGACTGATGTTATAATATTTTGTTATCATATTTTTAATCCACTTACTGATTGTCTGAAAGTTTTTCTTATCATGCTTGTAATCTGCCTTGAGTCCCAGTGAGACAGGTGGCCTATAAAAGAAAATAACAATAATGGGTTGACCAACTACAGTTAGTTGAAAAAGTGAAATGGCATCAGGTTGAGCCTGAAAATAAAATCTTGCAGTTCTGGATTATTTGTTACCTAGGGTCATCTTGCTAGGCCTCAAAAATTGACTTGCCAATGCAAATATCTGTGTCATAATCAAGTGGTGTAGAAGTTTCCCCTTCATATGCTTAACAATCCTTGGAATGGGGAAAAGGTGATTTACCAGTGTAGCCAGGAAAATTTCTATATCTGAAGTACAGAAGCTGTTATATTGCAATGGTGAGATCTCAGGGGGCTTTGAAAGGTATAACCATGTTTAGGATTGCAGTTAGGTTTCCTAATTCTAGGATTTTACTGCTGATGGTGACAATGAAATATATATTTTTTCTTTATATGTTCTAGGTATGCTTGCTCAAATAAGAAAATTCTGAGAGGAAAGAAGCCTGGAGAACCTCAAAGAAAGTGTTTAATATGTTCTGAGAAACTCATGAATATTCATGCCAGTCAAATCGCATTACAGTTGACCACCATGCTATTGAAATGGAATGTTGGGATACCTTCATATGGCGATAAACCTCTGGAATTTCACCGAAAATAAAACAAGCACACTTTTAGTAATAGAACCCATAAAAATGACCAACGTAATTTTCTTGGATGAAGTGCACTTACTAATAGAGAGAAAAAAACCTTGTATCTTGAATTGTGAAGTTTAAATGTGCAAGAACTGTAAGCAACATGTGAGGTTCAAAAGCAGAGTCCAGCTTCATGAAACATGATTGTACTATCCTCTGGGGTAGGGTTGCCAGGTCCCTCATTGCCACAGGCAGGAGGTATTTGGGGTGGAGCCTGAGGAGGGTAGAGTTTGGGGAAGGAGGGTGCTTCAATGCCATAGAGTCCAATTGCTAAAGCGGCAATTTTTTTGCAGGTGAACTGATCTCTATCAGCTGGAGATCAGTTGTAATAGCAGGAGATCTCCAGCTAGTACTTGGAGGCTGGCAACCCTAATCTGGGGTCTGGTGTGTAGAATTAAGCTTACCTATCCAGTGAGCCCACAGGAGACTCTGGCAGCTTCTGCAACAGGCTTCTTTATTGCTTCAGATACACTTGGAACGACAACCTACACACAGAGAAGTAGAAATGAGCAAAGTAGAACAAAACATAAACCAGTTTGTGAGGACTCACTTAAAGACATATACACACATATATATTCATTACAGTGATAATTAGGCCCATGTTTGTAAGTTTTTCACATAAGATCAGCTAATAAAGCAATTTAATTTCATTGGCTCGTGATTCAGTCATGCCCCTTCCTGGAATCGGTTTTATCATTACTTGTCTGCAAGTCTTCTATATGCATAATCTTCAGATATAGTTGCCAGGTCCCCCTTTGGCAGGCGGTTTTTGGGGTGGAGCCTGAGGAGGGCTGGGTTTGGGGAGGAGAGGGACTTCAATGCCATAGAGTCCAATGGCCAAAGTGGCCATTTTCTCCAGGTGAACTGATCTCTGTCGACTGGAGATCAGTTGTTATAGCAGGAGATCTCCAGCTAGTACCTGAAGGTTGGCAACCCTATCTTCAGAAGCAGGGCTGGTTGCCAAATTCAATCCTTACTCTGCATTTTCAGACATGGCTCCCTCTAGTTGGGATGTGTGACCATGGCTTCTTTTTAATATAAAATAAAAAAGTTCATTGCCTTCAAGTGGTGTTGTCTCCCTGATTCAGTCCAAGTTATACAGTTTGTTGGGACGGTCATGCGTTTTTATCAGAATGCAAAGTACGGAAGTGATAATTCCAATACAGGATGCCAAGCTGTGCTGAGTGTTGCATGGTTACAAAGTTGTTCCAATTGTTTCATAATTCTCCCACTCCAGAGCTTCATATATACTGGAAAGCTAGCACAGAATGCTAAATGCACAGTATTGTTTTTCTGTTCAGTGGAGATCAATACATGCTAATGCATATCCCCACAAATATTCTCTCATCCACTGAAGTGAACGAAGAGGACTTTGTAGGTGCAAGGATTCCATCTGTTTCCTAGAGCTCCTGCAGTCTAAACCCATTCATTTCAATGGGCTTGGTCTGGCATAACTCTCTTTAGGATTGCACTGTAATTGACTGGTTCCTTTCATCTAAGAAATCTCTAGAAGTTCTATGGGTTCTTGCTGCTGGGTCCAGTGCTTATAATACAGTAAACCTTTTTTCTTTAAGAGACATACAACAATCATATTGTTGTAGTTTTTGTCTTTTTACTCTCTCTAATTTACAGCATAATTTCTAATTAATGTCTTTAACCCATTGAGACACACCTTTGCCCTCAGTGCTTGTGGTGTTTTTATTGCATATGTTACCATGGAACAGTCTGCTTCCCCCCTCTGATATTTGTTCTAGTTGGGTTAGTCTCACGGGTAGGGCTGCCAACCTCCAGGTGGTGGCTGGTGATCTCCCGTGATTACAACTGATTTCTAGGCAAAAGAGATCAGTTCACCTGGAGAAAATGGCTGCTTTGGCAATTGGATTCTATGGCATTGATGTCCCTCCCCTCTCCAAACCCTGCTCTCCCCAGGCCCCACCCCCAAAATCTCCAGGTATTTCCCAACCCAGAGCGGGCAACCCTACTCATGGGGTGGAGATCCTCCTTCAGGTCTGTTTGTCAGTAAGAACTGTACACTGTATGAGCTCCTTTACATCCTGAAATCCGTTGCTCCCATCTCTGTCCCTTCTTGCTAATAAATGGATGTTGTTTTGAACACACCTGTCTCAGATATGTGAACCTGAGAGCAGGAACCTGAGTGAGTACCCTATTCTGGTCCGCAAGCATAAGGCAACCTTGCAGTATGCACTTAATTTTACTCTATAGTGTGTGGTAGCATACTTAATGATGCTTCTATAAATGCCTTGCTTGTTGCCTCTCCAAATTTAATAAGAAATTTCTTTTTGCTGACAATTCCACTATACTTAGGGTTCAAAATATCAAAAGATGACTGCTAAATGTTCATAATGTAAGCTGTCAATAATGCAGTCTGAAATAATGGAATGTACATCTTGCAAACTTGCACTTTGATATGGCAAAGCACTCAGGTCAGCAATCAAATTAATTCATTTATGATTTGATATTATTGCTGGTAGGTCTGCATTTCCAGGCAGCTCTGTCCTCTGTAAAGTTGCAAACACCATACTGTAAAGTCATCCATGTAACAACACTATTTATGAAGAGTATGGTGATATTTATTACATGAATAGAATATTTATATTTTTTTCTTCTTATAATTGGCCTAAGGCAGGGGTGGGGAACCTCTGGCCCATGGGCTGTTTAAGGCCCACGACATCATTTGCTGTGGCCCGCTTGCTGAGCGGGGCTGCCGTGGTTGTCGATGGTGGAGAGCCCCGCCGCCGCTGCTGCGGTGTCCCGGGCCCGCTGAAGCCATTCTGCAGGGAGGCGCTTGTGAGACTCTCCCGTGGAAGCCTCTGCCATTGCCATCGCTGGAGTGTTGCCTTCTCCATCCCTGTTTCCTGGCTGGTGCTGCAGGATCACCACGATGGTGCGAGCACGGCACCCGTGAGTTTCCTGCACAGCTCTGAGGCAGGGCAGGGCAATCTCCTTTGTGCACAGGGGATTTTGGGGCCCAAGTCTCCCCTTCCTGCCTCCAGAGGAGCCAGTGGGGAAGGAGGGAAGGAGGCCAAGCATTGCAGGCCCCAACGAGACCTGCCAACACCACTCCCACAGCTTACCCGGTGACTGCCATCCCCCTGTGGGGCAGCAGCTGGCAGTGTCCATCACATACCCCTCACCCCCTCTCAGGGAAGGGCCCCTTCCGAGTCTGCACCGTGGCACCCTCTCTCCCCCACCACCCTTCTCAGAGCCCTTGGTGGGAGGTCGGGGGGGATGCAGCAGCCCTGTGCCCTCCCACCCACCCTGCCGGGAGATCTATGCCTGGTATGGCCCCAAATGATGTTATAAATATCCAAATGGCCCTTGGCAGAAAAAAGGTTCCCCACCCCTGACCTAAAGTCATCCAGCAAGCTTCATGACAGAGTAGTGATCTAAACCTGGGATGCCCAGGTCCTAGAATGATAACCACTACACTACACTGAGTCTCTGTGGGCAATTGTAAACACTGACCACTGCTGGAAAAACAATAATCAATTATCTTGCCTACAAGTAGTAATTTAGAGACACATTATGGATGTCACAGTTCATTATGGATGTCACCTGGAGATCTCCTGAAATTACAACTGATCTCCAACTATAAAGATCAGTTCTCCTGAAGAGAATGGCTGCTTTGAAGGGTGGACTCTATAGCATTATACCTTGCTAAGATCCCTTCCCACCCCAGACCCAAACCTCCCCAAGTTCCACCCCAAATCTCCAGGAATTTCCTTTTTATTTTTATTTATTTAATTCAGTGGGGACCCAAAACAGCTTACAGTGTTCTCCTCCCCTCCATTTTATCCTCACAACAACCCTGTGAGGTAGGTTAGGCTGAGAGTGTGTGACTGGCCCAAGGTCACCCAGCGAGCTTCCATGGAACAAGTGGGAATTCTAACCTAGGTCTCCCAGATACTTCCATTCTAACACCCTTAACCACTACATCTCACTGGAGTTGGCAATCCTACAGTTCACTCAACCCAAATGTCTATGATTGCATTCCATTTGTAAGTCCAAGACACTAACTAGAACATGAAACAGGCTCTTAGTAATATTATTTTTATGAGGACTGATCTTTTCTTTGACTTATTTCCTTGTGGTATCCATAAATTTCTTCAGTTAAACATAGTAAAGGTCATGTTGCAAGGGCCATAAAGAGCTTACAGTATTCATAGGAACGTTGGTGGCCATAAACACAACCCTCATGCTCTCCCAAACAGCAACATCAACACATGAATACTGCTTAGAACAAGATTGTAAGGGTCTCCGGTATACTAGCAGAGGACTTGTGCACGGAAGTCTACTGTTTTATATGTATGAGGTTCTGAAATTTCCTGCAATGAAGTCCCTATTTTCTCCCAATATAATTTTATCTGCAGGGCACCACAGCTTACAGTCATCATGACTACCATCATGACTAGCCTTATATGACTATATTAAATTATTATTGTTACATACCATTGCTTTTCTAAATTTCTTCCTTTAGCCAGCTGTACTACATACAACTCCCAGTCAATCTTATCCTTCTACATGCTTGGGGGTGTATCGTAGTTCTTACATTAGTTCAACCTTTAAAGAGCAGTAGGAAAATAATAAGTGCGGACCAGATCAGGACATTAGCCAATAACAGTTGATTGGTCTTAGTGCCTTTGATTGAGAAAGCCCTTCTTGTCCATTTGAAAGTGCCCTTAATTTAGAAAACAGATTTTTATACTATTATTCGTTGGGCATTGGCATTTGTTCAGGACCAGCTATTGGCAGACCTCTACTGTTGACTGGCCCTTGGCAAAACATTTGGTCTGATCTATTCTCAGACATTCAGTTGCCAGCTGTCAAAAATCTATTCAGTGCTCATCTGTGCTTTAGAACTGCTTTTAACCTGAGGGTTATTGTGATTGATAATGTAACTGGATCTAGAAGAAGAAGGAGAAGAAGAAGAAGAAGAAACCAAGTAAGCGACTTCATGAGGAATGTGCAACTTTTGTCTAACAAGTTTAATCCTGATGCAACTTTTTTGTTGCTAATTATTACACTGATGCCAATGAAGCCCAATAACAATTCTCAGGAGCTATGCATTATAGATCTGACTAAAGTCTTCTGATTATTACATGGAGGCCACTAGAAATCATCCTATGTTGATGTAAAACACTGATGTATAAAAGTCCCACATGGATGGCCCTGTTAAAAGACAATACCTACCCTAATGTCACCGGCCAACAGGAATGCTAGGGACCACCATGACCTCTCACAACAGAGAGGTCAATTTCTCACACTCACATCTTCCATTGAAATGAATGGGGAATGAGGGAAAACCCAGATGGGAAAAATCACTGTGTGAATTGGGACCCATGCTCACACACTGTTGCCAGATTTGGTCTGCTTTTGTTTCTCCATAAGCCTGATGGCTTAAATTTTGCTAACATCTGTGGTCATAGTTCTCAAATCAATCTATCATCAAATAATGCTCATTACATCAGTAGAAGTGCCTAGGAATAAGCACATCACAGACATCTCTCAAATAAAATGATTCCCCCCTTGTCTTAACGTCTGGATAGATATATGCAACAAATGTTCTATTGTGTTCCACTCTTAGAAATTAATAAGACACACTGTCTTCTACTATATTCTCACTCCAAATAATTCCAGTAGTGATTATGATAGCATTGACAATACAGAAGATTTCAGATTCAGGCTTTAAAAACATTCAGAGTAAAAATATACCATGTAAACACTGTGAAGTCTGAAGGGCAGGTGAACAACTCTAAAAGCAGGCACATGTTAATGAAATACTTTAGACTGCAGTTTCCAGGATATATGCCATGACCCTTCCTCAGTTTTGCTTCAACTCTTAATAGCACATAACTCAGATGTAGTTTCTACCTGAG
This sequence comes from Euleptes europaea, assembly GCF_029931775.1. Classification (NCBI taxonomy): domain Eukaryota; kingdom Metazoa; phylum Chordata; class Lepidosauria; order Squamata; family Sphaerodactylidae; genus Euleptes; species Euleptes europaea. The sequence continues at coordinate 73,878,082 of NC_079316.1, forward strand.
TGGAACATCTGACTTTGTTTTACAAGTAATTCATTAATGAGTCACCTACATGCCTTAGGTGGTTTGTATCCATTATCCCCACTTAACAGTTTGGCCTAAGGATGCCTTTCAATATAAATAATCTTCCAAGATGCTTGTATAGCAGAAATGTGTTTCTTTTTATAGTAAATCTGAAATTAGCTAATTTTATTTGACTTTCTTTCTTGAGATGAGCATGAATTATGAATTACTATACAGCTGGCATGAAATTTGCTCAAAATAATATGGCAGCGCTCTGACATGCTCCCCACAAATACAGTACACCATGTTCCAATCATTTTCCCTACATGACTTTTAACTGGTCAGGTAGAGTTTTAAACTAGGCCTTGGTGGATGAAAAGTCGCTTTAAATTGCATCTCACATTTCAGAAGTAATTCTTTAAAGCCCTTGGTACTTCCTCCATGATTTATATTCTTTTTCATGTAGGTCCTCTGAGAGGTCAGGAGATCCAAGTTCAAGGAATGGCTTTGGTAATATCCAAAAAATTGATCTCCGTCGTTTCCTACAGAACTTTAAACTGGGAAAAATAAAATGTTAAAAAAGAATCTTACTTTTAAGTATGCTGAACTAAATCCATAAAATATAGCCTTCCCAGAAAATGAAGTATACTCTACTGACAGACTGTGTAAGTTGCTCTAATGTACCAGTTAGAACTAGGAACAATATTTCTAGGTTTTCATGGAGCCACCTAATAGCAAATTATTCATACAGACTAACTCTCAAATACATGTTTATTTGTATCCCTCCTTCCTCCACAGTGTTCAGCATAGTATTTTGTTAGGTACATTTCCATCCCAAAAGCTTAACAACTTAGCAAGGATTTTAACTTGAGTTTCATACATCTAGGCCAAATGCTCTAGCCACTGCACCAAGTAGGTTGCTCTAGAGCCATACTGAGGCCTGATTTACTGTGGGAAAAGGTTTAAGGTGGAAGAATGGTCAGTCAGGGACCAAGCAGTTGGTAACATATCTCTCTGATGCACTACTTTATTTGCAGGGAGGGATTTTACACTGAGCATTCAAAAACGACAACTTGCCTGAAATTTGTAGAGTCTATTTTAACATGTCAGGACTCTACCAACTTGTTGTTCTGCATGTGTAGACCGGGATTAATGCATTTTCTAGGCTGCCTCTCCAGAGACTTGCTCCAGAAGTGGTACTCCTTATGGGAAAAGGAGGAAGACTTTATGGGAGAGGAGATGTAGTATATTGTATACCCATGGCTAGACCATCCACTAGGCAGCCCTAGGCAATTTCCTAGGGCACACTAGGCTGAGGGGCACCAACTAGCCAGACTGCCCTCCCACCTGGCCACATACCTGGAGCACTGGGATCTTCACCAGGTGGTTCCCATGGTCCCACTGCTGTACCCCACTGCCCAGGGACAAGGAGGGAGGGCTTTTTTTTTTTTGATGCAGCCTCGCAGGGGAGGGCAAGCATTGTCTTCCCACCTGCCCATGTTTTAGTGGGAGGGGATCTTGGTCGCCCTAGCTGAGAGCTTCCAAAATCCTTGGGTGAGCTCTGCCTGGACCCTGATGACATTAATATGTGAAGACATGGCCAGCATAAAAAGTGTTCTCATGAGGAACTGTTTTTTTTTAAAAAAAATCAAACCCTGCATTTATAGAGTTAACCTTTCACCTTGACATTCTGCGTTGTAACAAGTTTTCAGGGCGTTAAATGGCAAAAGCATTTAAACGTTTTGTCCCCTACCTGTGATCTGAAACAGTACAGCCTGTCAGCAGATGTATTGCACAGGTCCGCTGCTCATGCAACATGTCTCAGAGACCATTTTAAAAAGAGTTTATTTAAACATACAGCCCCGTCCCAAATTTCTCTTTGCTCCCTTCCCCAGAAACACTGCTCTGATAGCAGATAAGCGCCAACACAGACAGCAAACTGACTGGAGTCTACTGTAGGTGTTTCTGAAACTCCAGTATTTCATCTCAGGAACAATGTGTAATCCTGGCAGTGGAAGATTGGCCAGCATCTGTGTCAATGGAAGGATCTTTTCAACATCACTGCCTATTAAGGACTGCTGCATAAAATCAGGGTAGCTTTATAAATGGTTCCGTAACTGCCTAACAATTGCCCTTTGCAGTTGTTACATTCCAGCACTGTGACTGTGCATATAGAATGAATGTGGTACACATGAATATTCAGATACACACAACCACCATGTCTTCTGTAAGAGGCAATGTGTAAATTTTCAGCCTCAGTTAATCTCGGATCTGGTACGCATATTCTGAAACAGAACATACACGCATTGTCCCTTCCAAAGGAAATGGCGATTGCAGGTATCAGGAGAATCGTGTGTAGCATGTTCATCATTAGGGGAGGGGCTGTGGCTCAGTGGTAGAGCATCTGCTTTGAATGCAGAAGGTCCCAGGTTCAATCCCCGGCATCTCCAGATAAAGGGACTAGGCAAGGAGGTGATATGAAAGATATCAGCCTGAGACCCTGGAGAGCTGCTGCCAGTCTGAGTAGACAATACTGACTTTGATGGACCAAGGGTTTGATTCATCATAAGGTAGCTTCATGTGATCATGTGATCCCATATGCCTTTTCTGTGTAAAAGGGACGCTAGTGAACATAGATTATTTGTAATATTACATATAATAATGTCCCAATCCCATTATGTTTTGATGCTGAAAACTATAGAACTCTTTCCTTCTCACGGCAGTCCTTGGGAACAATCTTGCACAACAAACTAAATTACTATTTTCATATAAATTGTAACTCATTTTCAACACCACTTCCTATTACAATATTTCTATTTTAACACTGTCTCATCAATGGATTTAATTTTGGACTAGTTGTAGTAGTCTGTTGCATTCATGAAGTTAATCCGTGGCATTTTAGCAAATGATAGGCTTTGCCTGTAAATAAATCATGATTCAATTCCCTCAATGCAATTAATTCGACATTCTTATTCCAGTATGATAGCTGCTAGTGATTGTCCAGCAAAAGCCATTGCATATCCTCATTAGTTTTCTTTTCATTTTACAGTAGACTATCATTATCTTCTAAGAGGGGAACTAACCACTATTTGTCCCTAATCACCACTGAATCTAACTATTTCTGTTTTCTTTGTTGCATTTGCTACCGCAAAGCACCATCTAATACCTGGCAAATTTTCTTTATTATCAGCCTTCTTTTGCCATAGAAGAGCTCAAATCAGATCAGAACAGTCACCACTGACCTTAAAACAAATATTTTTCTGCACCTCTATTTATATCATCAAGACCCTACTCAAACATCAAATGAAAACAAAACTCATAACTTGCCTAGCCCCATGGAAACCCTCCCCACCAACACCCTTGGAATTTTGTCTTTCCGTTTCCCTCCACTCGGTAGCCTGAATAAGATCTCCTGTTCTATTCCTAAAATCACATCCCAATTTATTACATGATCCACATGTTCCTGTAAATGATTTCTTTTCCCCTCAACTTAAATTGCTAATGGCAGTATTTAGTCTGATTACTATATGAAAAAAGTTCAATTTAGCACAAAAGATTAAAGAATCAAGCTCATTTCTTCCTGTCCAACGTTACAGTACCAGTAATATTCATCAGAGACATCTTATCAGGCCTCATACATCATGACCAATGTCACAGTACACCAGTGGTGACCTACAGATCATCCAGCCAAACTATCCACCAAGGAAATCCTTTTGTCTGTGTATGTAAAACTGAAGATGGTTCAAACTTCCATTGTGGCCATTTCGCTAGAGAGCACAGAAGGAGTGCAAGAATTTCCAGAGTCCAGGAATAGCTAGCCATCAATTATTATTATTCACTAAAGGGATATTTTTTTTGACATTTCCCCAATCTCCAGCTAAAAGGTTCAGGGGGAAAGATTGCCCCATAGGAGTCTACACTTTGGGAAATATAAGCCAATGAGATGACCTAGCTTTAAGATTTGTGGAGGCCAAAAACTCCCCAAGAGTATCATCTGTGTTTGTTCTTCCTCTACTCCTGCAGAGCAGGCTATGTCAGTCATGAGATGAACCTTGGATCCAGGAAAGAGAGCCTCAGAAAGAGAGAGTTTTGCGAAAGCAGATTCTGACAAGATGTATTTTCAGTTGAGCTTGTTTTTGGTGGAATTTACATGATAATTGCCTTGCTTTCAAAGCCAAAGTTCCCATTTCCCGTTACCCCCTTTTCAACACCTGCATAAACTTCCCATCTTTGGATTCTGGCTGGGTTTGTCCTGCACTTTGAACACATTCTGGGACTGCTCACCAAAGCTATCCTTTGAGGAAAGCAAGGATTAATTTTTGCCTTTGGGTTTTTTCTTTTGTTGCTAGCTTACATAGCCGGAGTACCTGGCCTTGAGTGATACTCAGTGAAGCTTGTTTCCATATTCAAATTACATTGTTTAAAAGTCTATCACGGATGGTTGAAGTGTTACAGTTTCCTCCTGTCCATATCTCCTTGGTTGGAGACTCCCCATCCCAGATCATCACAATACCTGGGCCTTACATGTTTGTACACAAAGGTATATTTAAAATGAACCAGTACATGATTCATGTTCACTGTCTTCAACAGCAGTCCTATCCATCGTTTGCTGTAATTCAATAGAAATAATGTTTCTTTAGTTGAAAAAGGTTCCATACAACTGACCTCCCAAAAAGGCATTTTCCGGGTTTTTTCTGTTCGGCTTTAGCCAAATGCACACCCCTAGAGAAAACTGAAATTCAAGACTTTCTATTCCTTGGATCCATCATCAATCAACAGGGAGATTACAACCAAGAAAGCAGGTGGTGATTAAGACTGAAAAGGGCAGCCATGAAGATGCTAGAAAAGATTCTTAAGTGTAAGGATGTGTCACTGGCAACCAAGATCATGTTAATTCATGCCATAGTATTCCCTACTATTATGTATGGGTGTGAAAGTTGGACAATGAAGAAAGCTGACAGGAAGAAAGTAGAGTCCTTTGAAATGTAGTGTTGGAGGAGAGTTTTACAAATACCATGGACCTCCAAAAAGCCAAATCAGTGGGCTTTAGATCAAATCAAGGCTGAACTCTCCCTGGAAGCTAAAATGATGAAACTGAGGCTACTAAACTTTGGTCACATTATGAGAAGACAAGAGTCACTGGAAAAGACAATCATGCTAGGAAAAGTTGAAGGCAGCAGGAAAAGAGGAAGACCCAACATGACATGGATTGGCTCTACAAAGGAAGCCATGGCCCTTAGTTTGCAAGACCTGAGCAAGGCTGTTAATAATAGGATGTTTTGGAGGACATTGATTCATAGGGTTGCCATGAGTTGGAAGCGACTTGATGGCACTTAATACACATGCACCCTAACCCTCACAAGTTCCTAATCTTCTTTGTACAGCATCTTGTTTAGCAGTTAACATTCAGCTCTAAAAATCTCACCAATATTTTAGAGAAATGAAAAATCCACATTTTAAAACCTACAGCTGCTGTTCACTGCTGAAAAATTATATTCTAGGGACTTAATACAATAAAAATTATTATTAAAGTAAATCTACTGTATTGTGAGATCTTGTATTACATGCAGAACTGCCATAATACATCATATAATTTCATTAATTAAAAAGAAAATCAATTACAAATGCTTACATTATTCTGAAGCCTTGCTGTGCAACCGCCACAAATATTCATTTAAGTAACAAGTACAAAATGAAAGAATGTAGTTTATGCTACATTTAGCCCATATGTGTCAAAGACAAATATGAATCATTCTTTCATATTCTACTCCAAAAGAATCTTAAGCAAGAACAAATGAAGTAGTATAAAATCACGAAGGCTTTGAAATGCTAACCGAATCTAGCGCTTCTTCATATGTTCTTTGTGTGACTGTAAACAGACCAGTGGGAGAAAGCAGAGGTCAAATAAACATTTTTAAATGTAGACTGTTCTGTGAATAAGCTAGACAAGCAACATGATTCACTATTTTCAGTGGTACAGTTAATGCTATAGTACTGACTGGCATGACATCGCTTATTGTGTCAGTCCGGAGAATGTTCTATCATTCATAATTTACTTATGCTGTTTGAAGAGTCCCATAATCAGTCCCAACACATTGCCAGGTCAACGAAGAAATATCCAATAGCAACAAAATAGGAAGATGAGGAGGACCCCTCCATTCATCTTATACGGTTGGGATTTATTAGTTACTCTGTATGCCACAAATTGCATTTTGTATAGATTGGAAAAAAAAAAAAACAGCCAATTGAGCTTCAAAAATGGTAGATTATCCGCTGGTCTGAAGAAATGCCATTTTCAACAGGTCCCTATCTGTTGTCCACAGACTTGTGGATATTCTTCCTATTTCTCCACCTGTAGAATCCTTCTGTCTTCCAGTTGTTCAGCAGACAAACACATGTGTAAGATTCCATGTTCAGCGCCTGCCACTCAATTTTTTTGAAAAGGAGCTTTTAGGTAGCTGGGCTGGGAATGATTCCTGGTTTGGAGAACTGCTGCCGGACAGAGGAGACAACATGGAGGCCGACCCATCTTGGCAGCTTTTTTCTGTTCTATCAGTTCCTTCGATTGTCTGAATATTGATCTTGGCAGCACGGGTGAGATTCATCACAGTGTCACGGTTAGCTGAGATTGGGACTGACTAAATCAGGAAGCAGAGACTGAAGGGTCAGAGGTCCTACATGGCAAGCAGCATGGTCATACTGAGGCCAGAGTTCCAGCACAGCAAAAATAGTTCCCAAGGTACTAGATGTAGTCTAGGTAGGCAGGTGGTCAAATTCACAATGACAATAGTCCAAAGGACCAGGCTCAGCAGGGCCTAGATTATTTCACAACAGACAAGTTACTAGGGCTTAATTGCCAAGGTGGAGGCAGAGCTTATATAGCCCCTGCTGTGCTCTGACTGGCTCCGAAGGCACGTGTCTCTGCTGGGTGACCTAGGTTGCAGTTTTTGGAGTGGTCACTCATAGCATAACAACGTGGCTTACCTCCGGCTTGGCTGGCGAGCGTGCTTGTGGCTATGTTGGTGCAAGGATTAAGGAGCTGGGCCCTGGCTTCCAGGCTGCTGAGTTTAAGACATGGGTCATTTATGCATGGATACTTTCACTCAAGTTCACCCCCATCTGTCTTGGTTGTTCCTTTGAGTCATGCATGAGTTTTCTGTCCATTAGAGATGACTTCATTGCCAGCCCTCACAATGTCTGGGTCTTCCCATTCCTCTGTTAACCTGACTCTTCCATCTTCCCTGAGCAAAGCCCGGGTGAATTCCCCATGCATAAGGCAAAGTGCGGGGCATGTAAGCTTGGTTTCTCTCACAGCCAATTACAAAGCAGCATGTCCAGAGGCAGGAACTGAAATACAACACAGCATTTAAAGGGGAAGGGACTTGATTTGAGCTTGGAGACTGCTGGTGCATAGATTCCCAAAGGAAAGTGGGGTCCAGCGAGCAACGAACCTCAGGTAAAACTCCCATGCATAAATGACCACCCAGTGCCTTAATGACAGCAGCAAATGGTAGTCAATTAACGAGTCTGGTCGGCATCCCCTCAAAATTTCTTAGAATCTGTGGTTGAGGCCAGTGTCTTAATGGGATGTCATAACAGGATTGAAAAAATCACATTCAGTACATTTTAGGAGAGAGTCACAGATCACACAAATCACTCTTTACTTGGGACTATTTTTTTTCCTTCTTATCCTTTTAAGACCTTTTTTCCAAAGGTCTGGCATTTCTTCTTTTCCCTGCATTCTTCCATAGCAGCTTCCAATCCTGACTCAATTACTTTCTCATTTCCAAATGATGCCAATTTGCCCCCTAGTTTTATTTCTCTTTCATCGGGTTCCCTGCCTTTGTATCACAGCCTCTCCTTCTCTCAGTGGATCTCCTTTCTCATCTAGGAGCTGGCAGTGGGGTGATAGCATCTAATTCTTTCTGCCTGCAGCTACGTGGGGGGCAACTTGTAGCTGAGAGCAATTTGCAAACCATTTTAATAAGGACAGTAGAGATGGTTTGTTCATCCTCAACACAAGTAAGCCTAGGGTTCTCTCCTTCGGCACCCTTTCTTTTGGCAGATATGGCCAGTAATGCTTTTCGTGCAAAGCCAGAACTTTAATTTATTACCGTTCAATCTATTTCAATATTTTAGATAGCAAGTGTAAATTAATTCCACTGGGCGGGGGGGGGGGGGAGAAAAGAAAAACCCTTTTAACCCCCAGTGTTCATTTGTATTTCAAATGGTCCATTACGCTAACAATAATTAAAGGTAAAGGTCCCCTGTGCAAGCACCAGGTCATTCCTGATCCATGGGGTGACGTCACATCCCGACGTTTACTAGCAGATTTTGTTTGCGGGATGGTTTGCCAGTGCCTTCCCTTTACCCCCAGCAAGCTGGGTACTCATTTTACTGACCTCGAAAGGATGGAAGGCTGAGTCAACCTTGAGCCAGCTACCTGAAACCAACTTCCGTTGAGATAGAACTCAGGTCATGAGCAGAGCTTGGACTGCAGTACTGCAGCTTACCACTCTTCAATGTGTGTGTGTGTGTGTGTAAAGTGCCGTCAAGTCGCAGCCGACTTATGGCGACCCCTTATGGGGTTTTCAAGGCAAGAGACTAACAGAGGTGGGTTTCCAGTGCCTTCCTCTGTATAGCAACCCTGGACGTCCTTAGTGGTCTCCCATCCAAATACTAACTAGGGCTGACCCTGCTTAGCTTCTGAGATCTGACAAGATCAGGCTCTTCATTAGGACGGTACAAACTTGGCTTAGTGATGCTGAAGCTCTGATGGGAAGTAAGATCTGCCAGCTCTGGTGGATTGTTTTCTTTTCTTCTGGGGGATGTCAAAACAGTACACAGTGAAAGGTTTTCCAATTACAGTTCTTGTCTCAGCAGCCCAAGTGATAGCCATGATAGCATTACAGAAGCATGATGCTTAGTGTTGGCAACCTCCAGGTACTAGCTGGAGATCTCCTGCTATTACAACTGATCTCCAGCCGATAGAGATCAGTTCACCTGGAGAAAATGGCATTGAAGTCCCTCTCCTTCCCAAACCCTGCCCTCCTCAGGCTCTGCTCCAAATATCTCCAGGTTTTTCTCAACCTGGAACTGGCAACCCTAATGATGCTGCCCTATCCCGTTCTTGAACCTTCCAGGGGAAAACAGTTTCAGAGCTTAGCCATGTTGGTCTGGAGTAGAACAGCTAGACTTGAGTCCAGTGGCACCAACAAGATTTTCGGGGTGCAAGCTTTCGAGAGTCAAAGCTCCCTTCATCAGATATTCTGTGCAGGTGGATTGTAATATTACAGGAGTTCACCACTAAAGACATTTTTGCCCACCGTTGCACTGACTTTGCCCTGATCTTTCCCTATCAGTGCTGCTGCTGGCTGGGCTCTGGAGCTACTTCTCCTGGAGGCAAGGAGAATACAGGCAGTGGCTCAGATTAGGAGGCCAAGGATGACGTATTGGGATGGAAGTAGAAGCAGTTTCCCTGGCCAAGGAGTGGATCCCACTGACACAATGAGCAGAACAAACTGACAGTCACAAGCGGCTCAGCTTCACCGGAAGTCTATAACTGATGGCTATCTGTCAATATGAACAGTGGTCAGTGCATAAGGCCTTATTCCACATGTTGAATGATGATAGCTAAATTCAGAACTGAGGGGTCTGGAGACAAAGTCCTATGAGGAAAGGTTGAAGGAGCTGGGTATGTTTAGCCTGAAGAGGAGGAAACTGAGAGGTGATATGATAACCATCTTCAAGTACTTGACAACCATCATATAGAGGATGGTACCGAGTTGTTTTCTGTTGCCCCAGAAGGTCGGACCAGAACCAATGGGTTGAAATTAAATTTTAAAAGTTTCTGTCAAGACATTAGGAAGAATTTTCTAACAATTAGAGCAATTGGTCAGGGGAACAGGCTTCCTCGGGAGGTGGTAAGCTCTCCTTCCCTGGAGGTTTTTCAGCAGAGGCTAGATGGCCATCTGTCAGCAATGCCGATTCTATGACCTTAGGCAGATCATGAGAGGGAGGGCACCTTGGTCATCTTCTGGGCATGGAGTAGGGGTCACTGGGGGCATGGGGGGAGGTAGTTGTGAATTTCCTGCATTGTGCAGGGGGTTGGACTAGATGACCCTGGTGGTAGGGCTGTTGAAAAAAAAATTCGGTAAAATTCGGATTCGGCAAAATTTGGCTTGTTTTTATTCAGGAAATGCTGAAGTCCGAACTCCCCCGCTTCGGGTCCGTGCAATTCGGCATGAGGTCCGGAGTTCGGGGGAAAATTCGGCCGAATAAAGCCATTAAAATCACAACCGTACCTTTCCGCAGCTCCGGGGGGGGGCATTTTGGGGGGTAGAGGTCCCAAACTTTCAGCGTAGCTTCAAAGGACCCTTCTTGCAATAACCCCCAAGTTTTGTAAAGATTGGATCAGCGGGGGATGAGATATGGGCCCCGAAAGGGGTCCCCCCTCCTTAATGTGCATTTGCAATTAGCAGAGCTTGCCGCCCACTCGAAGCTCCCAGCCCCAACAAACAGCTGAGCTGCGGGGAGCCAGGGTGGGGCAGGTGCGAAGAAGTTTGCAAACCATGCAAAGCAACACAACCATGCAAACCATCACGTCTGCAACTGTGCAAAGCAACACCTGACGCCTGGGAGTTTGCAAACCATGGAAAGGGACAGAGGCATGCTAGCTAAGCATAAGGAGCAGGAGGGGGTGGAATTTCCCCTTTTGCATCGGACTCGGGACCAGGCAAATGCATTCTTTAAGTCACAATTTGAAAACAATTTTTGAGTAAGCATAAAAATAGACCTAACCGATCTTATGAATGAGGGAAAACCTGAGGACACACAACTGAAGCCCCCCCTCAAACCAGGGAGAGAGAGACTCGAGGGGGCACACCCCCCCAGACAGAACAGGCTTCCCCCCCACCCACAGAAACTGATCCCTCACCACACACACACAGACTCTGCTTCCCCCCCACACACACACACAGGAGAAAAATTATAGATTAAAGCCCCAAAAGGGGTCTTACTGTGGATGTCTTCTGTTCCATCAGGAGGGTCTTGGAGGACTGGGTAATCCAATATGGTTCCATTTAAGCACGGGAGGTTTGGCCTTGGATTTGCCGCTGTCGAGATGCACACAGGATCGGCTGATCCCATTCATCCCAATAGGGAAAAGGGGGGGCATATCTCAGCCCCCTGTGATCAAATTTTTACAAAACTTGGGGATTCTTTCAAGAAGGCTCCTCTGAAGCTACACTGAAAGTTTGGGGGGTGTACCCCAAAATGTGCCCCCTGCAGCCACGGAAAGGAGCGAATGTGTGCTGTAAATGGAATAAAAATCCACATTAAGGGGGGACCCCTTTCGGGGCCCATATCTCAGCCCCCGCTGATCCAATCTTTACAAAACTTGGGAATTCTTGGAAGAAGGCTCCTCTGAAGCTACACTGAAAGTTTGGGGGCTGTACCCCCAAAAATGCACCCCCTGCAGCCACAGAAAGGAGCAAATGTGCACAAGCACCCCCCACACACACACAGGGATTTCTCTCACACACAAACAGATACTCTCTCTTTATCTCCCTGGCCAGCCGCCCAGCAGCTGGGCTCATGCACTCAGTTGCGACTGATTGGCCAGAAGAAGACCCAGGTTGGCCACCGATTGGCCAAGGGAGAATGCTGCTTACTAACTGACGGTTATGCTGCTGCTCCAAACCCCGAATTTGCCGAATTTATTCAACGAACACCCTGAACTCGCTGAATTCGGCTCCCCGTTTTCCCGCCTTTTTTGAGTTCGGTTCCATCCGAACTAAAAACCGCCGAATCAGGGGAAATTCGGCTGTTTTTAGGTTCGGGATGAACCGAATCGACAGCCCTACCTGGTGGTCCCTTCCAACTCTATGATTCTATGTATACCCATTGCCAAATTACCATTGCATGTACTGTAGGATGGCTGCCTTTATCAAGTAGTAGTATTTTTTCAGTCAGCAAATTGTAGTGTGCATTTGTTGGTATCCTGTCTTGGAATGATGAGCTGTAACCTCATCCTATGTCTGTGATGTATCTAATCCCATTGGCCCAACATTTCACAAAATTGCCCTTCAATGGCTTCACCATTCGAGTTGCCTGCTGGATCTAGTGATAGCCTTTGCCAACATAGTTCAAAGACAACTGAAGTATATTTTTCGTATCTTGAAATAGTTGCTTTTGGAGCTGCTAGAGTCTTATTTTTAATGGAGCGTCAGGTAGAGAAAAAAAGGATCCTTTCTCCTTTCAAAATTTTTTTGGAACCATCCTATCCACACACACACACACACCCAATCTGTAGCAGGAATGTCCCCTTTGTGGACTGATGCTCATCAAATGTAACTGCAAGAAGACTCATAAATACCCACTTCTCCCATCTGACAATTCACAGCTTTTAGTTCACTCAATAAATGCACTGAATCATGTGCGCGATGAATGGCAGCTTATTTCTCTCCCAACTTGTTCTCCCACTCTAATCTCATTACTTTCCACTTTGTCATATTGAACTGTACTTATCACTAATCCACTTGTATGACAAATCAAGTAATTTAAAATTGTATCACTCTTTGCTTTTTGTATTGACTCTTTCCCTCCACCTCCTTGTCTTCCTATTTAGTATCACTCGTGGACACACAGTATCCATCCATTCACTTTCCTTCTTTCTGGCCATTGATATTTAAAGTGAATAATGTTGTTCTAACATTGATCTTGTTGCGCTTCACTAACTGCCAAGAATAAACAATATAAGTTTATGGCATTGATTTCATGGATTTCAATTTTTCCCCCAATCATGTTCTTGTTAAGCACCTTGTAAAATACTTCATGTCACACACTTATCTCCTTTGTTCCAACCAGATCTAAATCCAATGCACCAAATGCTTTCTTCCCTCTCCATGTGTCATGGAGCTAATACGTTGTTCAGAATTGCTCATTCCATAGTAAAATTAAGAGATACTATAGTGGTTGGCACGGCAGTTCAGCCCTGGTAAAGCCGGCCAATGCAAATGGGCCTAGTAAAAACTAAAAATGGGCCTATTGTAGGGTCCCTCTTCCCCAGCAGCAGGAGGTTTTTGGGGTGGAGCCTGGGGAGAGCAGGGTTAGGGGAAGGGAGGGACTTCAATGCCATAGAGTCCAATTGCCAAAGTGGCCATTTTCTCCAGATGAACTGATCTATCAGCTGGAGATCAGTTGCAATAGCAGGATATCTCCTGCTAGAACCCTGAGGTTGGCAACCCTAGCCTATTGATTTAAAAGCTATTCCCTGGGTCTTCTAGGAGGATTTATCCCCAGAGCCCTACAGATGGGTCATATTCATCTTGCTGACTTCCAAGGCCCATTTCCCATCTTGCCTCCAATATTCCCTTCCCCCTTTTTGTGTAGTTCTTTTCTTACAAAATTCTATTAAGAATCAGATAGGACCAAATACAGTTTATTTTTTCTTTCTTTCTTTCTTTTTTTTAAAGCAAGGCTGACTTGGTTAATGTGATTGCCATCTGTAGATTCCCTGATCATCAGTATCTGGGAAAAGTCATGGATAGAACAGGACGTGCCCCCTGCAGTATGTTTTAAAGGCCATTTTAGACCCTTTAACTTTCCCCTCCTTATTCAGTATAATGCCAACCCTGCCACTATCATCACTTTGCTATGTCTCTTGACACCTGACACTTTATGGATCGTCCCTTGGCTGACAGCTCAGAGACTGGGGTGAAAGAGCATTGCAGTGATTATAAAAGGGATTTTCAGAAGCCTCATAGTTTGGAGAAGAAGGGAGGGAAAGCTTTAGAAAAAAAACAAGACAGAAGGGCAAGAAGAGCAACCTTTGTAGGAACAGATATCTGGCTACCAAACTCTCCTCGGGCAAGAATTTCTCAGTTAGGGTTGTAATTTTGTTCTGCAGTCCCGCTTCTTTTTCTTCAGTAGCATCTTTATTTGTAGACATCAGCAGGTGAAAAAATCTTATCTCTGTTACATGAAAAGCTTCCTCTGTTCATCTGCTGATGAAGCTGCTGTTTGTTTATGTACATGAAATCATTCTTTGCCACCTCAAAGCACATAGCTTTTAATGCAGTCAAAAGCCAATTATTTTCTACCCTGTTCTGTAACTCAAGGAAACACAGTCCTAGTGTTGATTGGGACTTATTACCCTCTCTACAAAGGAGCTGGTAACTCCAAGCAGAACAGAAGGGATCTCCGCTTCTTTATATAAATGGAGATTCAGCTGTGGTCCTCACCATGGGGAACAGGTTGTTGAACACAAGAAGCTGCCCTATACAAGCATAGTATTGCCTACTCAGACTGACAGAGTCTCAGATAGAGGTCATTCATGTCCTCTGCTGCCTGGTCCTTCGAACAGGAGATGCTGGGAATTGAACCTCGGATCTTCTGCATGCAAAGCAGATGCTCTACCCCTGGACTATGATGGTACTCCCTATAACCAACAGACTATGAAAAGATATCTTTACAGATAGATGTTCTCTTAACCAGTTTAGAAGCAGTTGCTTCCCGCACAGCATGTTCTGATTGTCAAGAATAAGAAGCACATATCAGTGAAACAAGTCACAACATATTTTTTAAAAATACATTTGATTCAGATAACAACACAAGCAGAACGATGCAGGTAAAAGTTGTTTTTAGCATATGCGACTCCATCTCTGGTTAGTGTGGACATTCAGCTGTTAGTATGGAGAATCAGAATATTTAGTTACATAAAGTCTGCATTTTGTTCAGGTCTAAAAATGGCTGGTGGGCTGAGTATCCCTCATTCTTCTTGGAGGTGAAGCCAACACCAATGTCAAGTAGGGACCATTGCCAAGATGTTTCGAGTGAACAAAGGCTTGGATCACAGTAGCAACCAAGGAAGAAGTTGCCTGACTTTACCAGATGCAGTTAGAAAGGTGCTTTCTTGGCAGCTTGCCATGGCAGCCTCAAATCTAATAAGAACTGGACATTTCAAACCTCAGTCACAGACACCTGATTCAAAATCTTCACTAAGCATGTTTGTTTCCATGATAATTGTCCAGAAGGAAACATTTTTCTGGGGCCAATGGTCCTACCCCTTTCCTTTTTTCCTGCCAGAGGAAATGGCAGTGCAAAGAAGACTTCATAGATAATAATGCAAAATCAATTAATTTTCCTGCTGCTTTCCTACTGCTTTGTAGCCCTCCTTACAACAGGAAAAAAAACTGTTGTGAAATGTGTAGATGAATCTGAATTTGGTCCTGATGACATTACATTTGCTTGAGGACAGACATGGACACTGTGCTGAACTATACTCTAGCAATCTAAAATGGAAAAAAAAAAGGTATAGAAAGACTGGCATACTCTCAAGTGACAAAAGGATTTTCTTCAACAACTACGTTTCTATTCCCATGTCTATACACAATCCCCCTACAGTTCATTGTATGTAAAGACCCTTTACAAGCAATGGCTGAAAGAGAGGAGACCTGATCAGGTTCATAACAAAGACATGCAGCAAGCATTTAACAATTACTGTCATAGATTTAGAGATGAAAGTGAAAAGACTGGAGGTGTGCAAAGTTTTGACTGCTATAGGAATCATAGGGTGAGTTTAGTTCTTTCTTTCCCCAGAACATCTGCAAAGCTTGCATGTACATGACTCAACTTTTCCAAAGGTCTTTAAAGATGCCTAGAACAATATCCATTTCAGAAATGATCTAGAACTGCACCTTTTTTATAGTTGATCTTCTATAATGTGTTTTACGTATCTTAATTGGAATGATTCTTTACCATCATTTTAAATAGTTGAAAGCTACTTTGGTAGTAAAGAGGGATACAAATAAATAAATGCATAGACAATGTTGCTGTTTTGTTTAGCTCCATCAGGGTAACAGATCATAGAATCATAGAGTTGCAAGAGGCCATACAGGCCATCTAGTCCAACCCCCTACATAATGCAGGATCAGCCTAGAGCATCTCTGACGAGTGTTTGTCCAGCCTCTGCTTAAAGACTTCCAGTTAGGGGGAGCTCACCATATCCTTAAAAAATTTTCTCCCATTCATTTCTTCCATGCTGGAGACTTTTGCAGCCAAGGAGCTCTCTCAGATCTTTTGGTGTGATTTCTGCCTTCTGGCTTGGCTATGCTGATGGCTGTATTGATCTGTGGAACTGCAGGTTCAGATAGACAGATGGGGCCATGCACAAACATGTTCTCATTCCACACAAGGGAATACCCTAAGTTTGTGATGGTATTGACTCAACGTGAGGGGATAAAATGTACACGCTTGTGGTTATGCTGCTGATTGACCTGCCCGGCCTACCCCAAATACAGATCTACTCTTAGGGTTGCCAGCTCCGCATTGGGAAATATCTGGAGATTATGGGGATGGAACCTGAAGAAGGCGCGGTTCGGGGATGGGAGAGAATTAAATGCCATAGAGTCCAATTGCCAAAGCGACCATTTTTTTCCAGGTGAACTGATCTCTATCAGCTGAAGATCAGTTGTAATAGCAGGAGATCTCAAGCTGCCACCTGGAGGTTGGCAACCCTACCTACTCATCAGTATGACTCACTGCTTGCCATTCAGATGTCAGGCTATCTGCAAGCATAGTCTCTCTCTTTACAAGTAACAGTATTATACCTTTACAACACAATCATAAGCATCTTTATAAATATACAAATATTCAAATCGTCATATATTATACAAACGTTGGGAGCACCTCCCTTAAAAATCCCTACTTGACTAAATGACAGTCATACTACATTACTTTTTGAATTCTTTGCTGTAAAGGAAAGGCAAGCTTTCAGTTTCTTTCACGTTGGAGTTAAATATTTCAATGATGAAGAAAGATCTGTGGTCAGGTGCTGTTAAACAATTGAATAATGTGTGGTGGGCTCTCTATTGAAAACTATTACAGTGCGAGTATTTTATTTCTCAGAAAAGGTAATTATGAAACCTTCCTGAGCTTATCTATTTTCCTCTATAAATAACACTTTTCAGGATAAGGTTGACCAGGGACTAGGGGAGCACACATTTTTTCAGCGTGAGGAGACATTAATCTGTTTTCCTCCAGCTGAGGTATTCTCCCAAAATGCAGTTGTTGGCTGGTGGGCCAAAAATTTTAAGCTGACAAAAGAGAAATACAAGTTTGTATGAACATTGCAGCTCATCCATCTGCAGAATACATAATGTAACAGCTGTTTAATGCTGAAGGAAATGGTTTGAGGAGTCAGAAAACTACTTTTAGTATGTGTTTTTGAGAATCAATCCCTCCCATTGTGATTAATATAAATTATTGCTGTTTGGATTGTATTTCAAAGTCTGTGTGGTTCGGATTGTCATCTGAATATTTCAATATTGTTTTAATGCTTCAGAAATTCAAGTTATAGGGGGGCAGAAGCTGTTGGGAAGGTTGGGTGGACTGATAAAATGTTTTAACTGATCCTATTTGCTTGTACTCTTTTCCATATGCTATAAAGGCAGATTCTAATTGTAAGAAACTTTGAGTGTCCATTCCCCACCCCCCACCCCTAGTTCTTTATAAGGGTTGTTTTTAGTTATTTCACATACAACATACATGGAGTCCTTTGTGAGGGAACTGACATTCCTGGGGATTTATTTATGTATTTAGATATCTAAGCTCTACTTTTCTCCACAACAGGGAATCAAAGCAGCTCATAACATCATCGCCTGTTCTCCTTAAAACTACCCTTGTGATGTAGGTTAGGTTGAAAGTATGTGATTGGCCCAAGGTCACCCAGCATGCTTCCCTGGCAGAGTGGGGATTCAACCTTGGGACTCCCAGACCCTAGTCTGAAATTTTGGTCACTACACTATGCTACTTCTCCATTCCTGATTGTTTTGAGGACTGGGGAGGAACTAAAAGGACAAGAAATCCCAGTTAGTTCCATGTGAATTTGTTGTCAGGCAAAGGGAGGTATAGTTACTCTGTGTTTAGAGAAAAAAAGGTATGCAGATACACTCAGACTACCATCCAGATATAGTTGCTAATAGAGAATGAGTACTTTCTGCTGATTTTATAGCAAGTATTTATCTAAAACAAAATCACTAAATTTTAATATAAGATTCAGTCAATGTTCTTTCTATATTAACATCATCACTGCCTCCTGGACTTTATTTCACTTGACTTTCCGTTATCATGATGAAAACCAGCCAGTATATTCCAGTATTGCAAATGTTATACTGCAATCACACTTAGTCATTTCTTTTCTGCTTTTTCAAGATGGTGGATCAATGCTATTGGACAAGAGGCAGAAATAAACAAGAAGTTCAGTATTATTCTCCTCTTTTTCCGAGGAAGTCCAATCACAGCTTAGTCCTGGATTTGGCTTAGTTATATCCTATCAATAGTCAGAGAAAGATACCTCAGTGACACCATATCAAATTTAAAAAGCCGTTTCCAAGTATTGAGGTTGAGGTAGACATATAAAGTCTATAACATGATAGTTCTAGTTGTTTTTCCACTTGCACAGGTCCAAATATTTTTTTCGAATGACTTCCATATTCCGTTTATTTTTATTATGGCCAATGGTAGTACTTTGCTTGCACGAACAAGAACCTATGTCTCATGGATAGCTGAAAGGTCCAGCAAGTACAGCCCTGATTCAGTATATAACTCGCCCTCCCTGTTGACTGCTCAGTACTTGAGAGTACATTGTTTGCATTACCTCCATTCTATGTCAAGCTTCAAGAAAGGATTGAATGGATTTTTCCCAGTGCCATTCCTTTAGTGTTCTGGAGTTTTGCTCTGTGCTAGACGCTAATAATCCACTTTTCTTCAGTAATGGATTAAGGTAATTTACAATGAAATTCAAAAATGTTACATTATTAAAACCAGTAAGACAACAATAGCAGCACCACAAATAAATATCATAGCCCACAACCAAAAAAAGCTCTTCTGAACTATTCAGCCTTACACAGTTTCCAATAGTCAGCCAAGTAGAGGCCTTCCTGATGGTGTGGGGTCCTCCACAAAGAAATCCTCAGAATGGGCAGTGGCTGTAACATGACTGCAGGAGGGAATGGTGAGCAAGTAGGGTTGCCAACTTCCAGGTGGTGACAGGAGAACAACCAGCAAAAAGCTCGAAATCAAATGACTATTTGAACTACAAATTTAAACGACAGTCTTATGTTTTTATCCACAAAAAACACCAAGTGTAACAATTGCAAGCACAAAATACAAAGTGAGTATACAATATAACACAAATAAACATGAAAAAGGTCCAAGGATATATACAATATGAAACAAACAGGCAACTAGAAGTCCAAAAATAAAGCTGACTGTGAATCCAATAGCTTGGTAATCAGCAATTTCTGTAGCCTGGGTGAGGGCCGCGTTGTATCATGTCTTCTTCCTCAACAAGGCAACCAACCAGGGTTGGTTGGCATGAGGAGTCAGGACAAAAATGCAAGGAAGCAGGGAACATTTCCGCCAATAGGGCTTCATCAGCCTGAAATTGAAATATTTGTCTCACAAAAGCTGGTTTTTTCAAAAGCTGGTTTTTTCAAAAGAAATACTTTCTGTCTCTCTCTCATTCAATCAGCGCCGCCACGTCAAATCAGTACATAGAGCGTTGTCAGGAAAAACGCTGTAACGGACTAGATAAGTTACAGGTGTCGATTAAGCATATTTTTATTTTTTGCATGTTCTTACAGTGCAGTGAATGTTGCTCATGTGTGTTCTGGAGGCAACTGAGAGATACTCTTTGTACACCATTGTCATGTCTTACCTCTTGACCTGTAGCTTCCATATGTTGTTAGCATTGTCTGACTGTAGGGTTAGTTATTAGAGATATGCAATCAGAACTTTATTGAGATATAACTGAACCATCCCTATTCTTTAATATCATTAGTTCTTTAAATCAGAACAGAATTATTTCCAACATTCATAAATTGTTAGAAAGCTTCTGATTGTCAGCTATTCCAGCGTCTCACTGCTGTCTACAGTTTCCGGAAAGTGGGCTATGTGGGAGGGGCAATGAGGAAAGACATTGACTCAGATTTATGAGAGTGACAAGGACGTTGTCCTACCAAAACAGTTTACTAATGTTGAAGCCAATAACTCCATCTTTGGGAGGGATAACCCATTGGGCGGGGGTTATCTGATTTTATAGAAGAGTGATCCTTTTTTAATTAGGTGTCTCATTCTGAGACGCTATGTCTGTCTGCTATGCAGATGAAGACTCTGCTTGATCTACTAGGTAGAATTCAAGGCTGTATAATTGAAGGAGGAAAGAGATACAGAGGCTCAGACTTCCCCTGTCATATGTAGTTCTCTTGATTTCTGCCATCTGGAGATCAGTTGTAATCCCAGGAGAACTCTAGGCTTCACTTGGAGGTTGGTAACCCTAGCGAGAACGTGACTAACCTCTACTTCTAACCCCATACCCAGTTTTCTAAAAACATTCCCCTGGAGAAATGGCTTCTTTGGAAGGTGGACTTTATGGTATTATACTTAGCTCAAGTCCCTCCCCATTCTCCAAATCTCTAGGAATTTCCCAACTTGAAGCTGGCAACTCTTCTTACCTCTTTTCACTGCTTTGGTAGGCTTGGTGAGTCACAGGTTGGGCAGACCAGCGCTTGGGCCTGCAACTAGAGTTGCCAACCTCCAGGTGGTACCTGGAAATCTCCTGGGATTATAACTGATCTCCATGTGACAGAGATCAGTTCACCTAGAGAAAATGGCTGTTTTGGAAGGTGAACTCTATGGCATTATACCTCATTGAGGTCCCTCCACTTAACAAACCCCACCCTTCTCAGGCTTCAACCCCAAAATTTCCAGTTTTTCCCCAACCTGGAGCTGGCAACCTTACCTGCAACACACAAAATATGTTCTTCCACTGAAGTGCAGTTTTTCAACACCTGTTTTGCTCCTGATCTTAGTGTTATAATTGGAATGTAGCCCTCATGCTTAAGTTATTTCAGAACAGCAAAACAACGTATATGAAGAATAGCTTGTTGTAATAGTAGAAAAGGGCAGGAGTCCAGTAGCACCTTAAAGACTAACAAAAATATTTTCTGGTAGGGTATGAGCTTTCGTGAGCCACAGCTCACTTCTTCAGATACAGCTAGAATGTGAATCCATCTGTCTTTAAGTAGAGGAGAGTGAATACACACTTGAGAGACCTACAGCAAACATTTTTGCAACTACAATATCCTGCTGATATGGTGAGAAAGATGATTGAGAAGGCCAGAATAATACCCAGGCACAACTTACTACAAGATAATCCCAGAGAGAATGACAACAGAACACCTCTGGTTGTCACTTATAGCTCCCAACTAAAACCAGTCCAACGTGTTATTAAGGACCTACAACCAATGCTGGATTGTGACACTTCCCTCGCTGAAGCACTGGGGGGGGGGGGCATCCCTTTCTTGCTTACAGACAGCCGGCTAACCTAAAACATCTTCTCACCCATGATGATAAACTACTTAACAGGAACATGGACTCTGGCACCAAGGCCTGCAACAAACCAAGGTGCCAACTTTGCCCTCATATAGATTCTAGAAACATCATCTCTGGACCCACCAGTGTCAGCCATACTGTCTCAGGTTCATACTCCTGCTCATCTTCTAATGTGATTTATGCCATCACATGCCAGCAATGCCCTTCCACAATCTACATTGGACAAATAGGTCAGTCTCTTAGACAAAGATTAAATGGACATGTCTGACATCAGAAACCACAATATTCAAAAACCAGTGGGAAAGCATTTCAACCTTCCAGGACATTCTGTTGCAGATTTAAGAGTAGCAGTTCTCTTACAAAGGAATTTCAAAGGGAGATTAGAAAGAGAAACTGCTGAATTACAGTTGATATTCAAACTAAAGTCAATGCATTTACCTGGGCTGAATAAAGACCTTGCATTCATGGCTCATTACGAATGCTGATTTCTCCACACCCATCTCTCCCCTGGACATCACAGACTCTTCTGCATCCCACACCTAATCCCATCACGCCTGCTATTCACATTTACATACTGTTAACATTTACATATTAATGCTTGTCTGAATTCACTCTCCTCTACTTAAAGACAGATGGATTCACATTCCTGCTGTATCTGAAGAAGTGAGCTGTGGCTCACGAAAGCTCATACCCTACCAGAAAATATTTTTGTTAGTCTTTAAGGTGCTACTGGACTCTTTCCCTTTTCTACTACTGCAGACAGACTAACATGGCTACCCACTGTGAATTAGCTTGTTGTAATAAAAGTGTTCTTTATTATTTTAGCTTTTTCAGCAAAACTCCCCACTGTTGCTGTACTTGAAAATTGGTGCGACATTGACATTAGCAGCTCTTAAATTTGTTGGCATTAAACTTGCAGTGTTAGTTCCTGGTGAATGGCTTAAGACAAAAGGCATTTGCTAAATAAAGCAGCGCCAAGCCTTTGCAGTACAAAAAAAGAATGGTTTTTGTTTTAATTTGATCACATTGCTTTCTTCTCTTAAACCAGGGTTAAAACCCCCAAACAAACAAAACACTAGATCCCTCTTCAAAATATTTTTTTGCCCATTGGAACCTGGCTAATAAAAAGTGGGATAATTGATAGCAGTTTGCAAAAAACAAAAACAAAAAACCCTTTAGCATTTGTAGGTGAAGTTGTCTGTTTTGGCCTGAGGGACCAGGGAAAAAGGAGTAGGTGTTCTTATTGCATTATTCATCTTATAAAAGAAATGAACTGTACAGTACTCTGATGAAGATACCTCTGTCTTTGGGAAGCCACCAAGCGTATTCTGAACAGACTTTATAGATTACCAAATAGTTTGGAGGACAAATCAGAGCCAGCATGCATGTATTGCATTTGCCAGAAAATCCTGTAGGGGGAGTTTGCTTATTACTCTTCCAGAGCAACAGAAAACTGAAAATGACTGTACGGTTTCGGGCATCATGTCTCTGAATACAGCTGGATTAAAAATAAATAAAGTGCTAATAGTTGCAGTTAGAGGAGGGCGTATATTATAGCACTCAACTCGGTATTAATAACACAAAGTTTGGGCATACAAACATGGTAAGTATTTGCAACATTTGTAGATGTCATACTTGCTAAAAAAATGCAGCTTTCATTTTCAGAAAACTGGACTGAGAACCAGAAGGCCCAACACATTCCTGAATTTTGCCATCCACGTAAGTTTGTGGCATAATTTCCTGCTCAGTGGGCCAGAGGTAAAGCCTTGGGCAATCAAAGTTTCACAGCAACAGTTCCTAGCAGGCAGGGAACAAAGCATCTTATACTTTCAGTTACTAATATAGTTCATTGTGGGATAGCAATATTGTCTTGGTGAAAAAAGATGCTGCTTTGTAGTATCTAAGCCTTTTGAGCAGATGGTATACCTTGACAATTACAGTGATGAATCAGTATGTAGCCCTGCCCAAACAGGCCTTTGTTTTTGCAGCGTTTTATTAGTGGTGAGTGTAGGGTTGTCAGCTCTGGGTTGGGAAATACCTGGAGATTTTAGGGGGAAACTGAGGAGGGCAGGGTTTGATGGGAGGAGGGACTTCAATGGGGTATAATTAGGGTAGCCCGGTCCCCTCTCGGCTCTGGCGGGAGGTTTTTGGGGCAGAGCTGATGCAGGGATCGCGTGTGCGCAGCCACGCTGATGTAATCTCGTCACTTCTGGTTTACACCCGAAAGTGCTGCATCCAGTAACAGCAATAGCTATAGGAGCCATGAAGGTCTACTGGTCAGCTTAGAGGTCTTTGTACCCGTTTCAATACTTATGTGACCCATTTGGGGTGAGGACAATTGGAAATAAACAACTGAAGAAGCAATTGTAATTGTGAAACGCCTACTTATCCGGAAGTATTGAACTTGAACTTTGGATTTTGGATTTTGATTTACACTTGGATTGATTCGTTTTTGGACCTTTGATCAGTGATCTTTTACTTTTGAATTCCATGGACTGTGGATACTTATGTAATCTTGTTGCCCTTTGGACTTTTTTCCGGGTGAAGTAGCCTTGGCTATTAGAAATTTATAACACTGTGGTGAATGTATTACTTCATTTTTGGGTGAATGAATGTAGAATGTCTTGAACTTTAATACGTGATACAATACAGTGATTGTAACTACATTGGTTTCCTTACATTTTGTATCTTATTGCTTATAAGAAATTGAGCTGGTGCTGTTGTTTAATCTAAGCAACCTGGGAACCCTAGGTATAATGCCATAGAGTCCACCTTCCAAAGCATCCATTTCCTCCAGGAGAACTGAACTCTGTTGCCTGGAGATCAGTTGTAATAGTGGGAGATCTCCAGCCACCACCTGGAGGCTGGCAATCCTAGGTGTGTGAAATCATATCTCATTCTCAGATGAAGAGAGTGGGTGGTGCTAGAGCTTGACCGTTGATTGTTCCAACTCACAAAGTCAGTGATCAATCCAGACTTAAACTGATTGTGGGAACTGGTTCATACTAATCTCTTTTAAGCAGTGTTAGTTGGGGGAATGGAAAGGGATATGGCCAATAATTACCCTGTCTCAAAGGCATGCTTTCTAGGCAAGGTGACTGAGAGAACAGTGGCAGACCAATTCCAAGTCTTCTTGGATAACGCTGGACCCTTTTCAGTCTGGCATCAAACCAGGCTATGGGACAGAGACAGTTCTGGTGGTTTTAGATGATGATCCTCTGCCTGAATGTAGATAAGCATCATGCCTCTTTGTTGTAGATTTATTTCTCACCTTTGATACGGTAGACCACTCTATCTTGTTGAAATGTTGGAGGCAGAAGTAGGTATTAGGGATGTGCTTTGGGTGGTTTGAGTAATTTTTTATGGACTGGCCTCAAAAGGTTACCATTGGGGACCATTTATCATAAGTGTGGGATTTGTTCTGTGGGGGTTCCATAGAGTGCAGTCTTATCCCGCATGCTATTCAATCTCGATGTAAAGAGAAATCATTTGTTATTTTGGAATTGGGTGCCATCAGTACACTTGTCGAGACCCAATTCAATATCTCTCTATCCAAGCCTCCCGGGAATGCAGTCGAAGTCTTGAGCCACTGCCTAACTACTGTGGTTAAATGGCTGAGGGTGAACAAATTGAAATTGAACCCTGATGGAGGTAATGCTGGTAATACAGGTTTGATCTTGAAGGACATCATGGTTCCCACTTCTGATGGAGTTCATCTGACCCTTGCTGACTTGATCAAGGGCCTAGGAGTTATTCAGCATTACTGTAGCAGAAGCAAATTGTTGCAGCCACCAAAAACACTCTCTTCCAACTTAGTTTAGCCTGGAAGATGGCCCAACCTTGACTCAGTTGATCTGGCCATCTGGATCCATGCCTCAGTAGCATCGAGACTCAATTACAGTAATGCACTTTATCTAGGTCTCCTCTAAAAGTCAACTTGGAACCTCTAGTTAATGCATAATGCTGCAGCTCAGTAACTATCAGTAACTAGGCATGCATACGTATTACACACATTCTGCAGTCATTCTACTGACTGCCCATTAGTTAGTAGGTTCAATTCAAGATACTGGCCATCACATACAAAGCCCTTCATGTCCATGGGCCCTCATACTGGCAGAAGGGCATTTTTATAAAGGAATACAACTACTTTATAACAGAATGATTCAGGAAGACATTTCAATAGAGAAAATAAGATTGGGGAATATACCCCTGCTATGTATTATCTGTTGCTGTATGTTTTCTCTTACTCTCACAGCCTTGCAATTCTACTTATGTAATACTATTACTTGTATTGTTAACCTGTCATGTTTAATACTCATGCTTTGTTTCAAACTTCTACGGTACTGGTCCTATTGCAATGTTTATTACATGTCTCCCCATCCTACTAATTGTACTGATTTACATTATGTAATCTGCCTTGAGTCTCAGTGAGAAAGGCAGACTATAAATAGCATAAATAAATAAAAGCATTTGATCCAGTCTAAATTTTCAGCTAATGGAAGGGGGAAAT
This sequence comes from Euleptes europaea, assembly GCF_029931775.1. Classification (NCBI taxonomy): domain Eukaryota; kingdom Metazoa; phylum Chordata; class Lepidosauria; order Squamata; family Sphaerodactylidae; genus Euleptes; species Euleptes europaea. The sequence continues at coordinate 73,903,988 of NC_079316.1, forward strand.
TTCTGGTGACTCCTCATCCCCTAGTGATTCTCTACCCCCCCCCCCCCGAAGCAGCATTCCAAGTAGATCAAGGGGCTGTAGGGTGAGGGGGGACGCAGAAGAGTTTTGTTTCGCTGGTGGACGTGACGTCTGTTAGCAGAAAATCAAACCAATCCAAAGAAATGTAATATTTGCACCTGGTAATTGATCTACCACCACCACCTTCAGATCTACAATTTCAGGGATAGGTGAAGGAATATATAGCATTACACTCCTATTAACAAGAAAGAAAAGTTTTCTTGGGCACAAAATTACTACAGTGAAAGATTAATGCCAGTAAACATCCACTCAAGAGACCAGAAGTAGGGGCCTGAGATTGTGACTTTTCACATAAAACATATCCAATGGCCCTGACACTTTCCTTCAACCAGATTAATCTGCCCCTGTGTCTTTGTCACCATGCCAAGAGTCATAGCATGGCGAGCTTCTGTGAAAGGGCCTGGAGCAGCATGTGCAAAAAATGAAGAGTTGCAACCCTGTATTCCTGTCATCTAGGGCTGCCAGGTCCCCGTTCTCCTGTGGCAGGAGGCTTTTGGGGCAGAGCTGAGGGGATCACGCATGCGCGCTAACACGCATGTGCATCACTTCCGGTTTACAACAGGAAGTGCCACCTTGCGAGGGGACTTATAACACTCAAACTCCCAGCTTGCAGCTTGTGATGCGGCACTTCCGGGCGTAAATGCATTGCAAGGGGCCTTTTACCACGCATGTGCATGTTTGCCCCCCATCCTCAGCTGGTTGGCGGGCGGAGGGGTGAATTGCCAGGGGTTTGCCCACTACCACCGGACACCTGGCAACCCTACTGTCACTACAATTTTCTTTGCCTTGCCATTCACAAACAGCATTGCAATTTCTTCCATTTATCTCTGACTCACATTGTTTATTTTTTTCTTTCAAACTGCTTTCTAAACCATATACTAACTGCTTTTCCCACTTTGCTTACAAATGTATGAATTGCTGGGGGACAAGGGGCAGCAGAAAACCAGGCCTGAAACAAGAAAAAAACAAGGAAGTTTTTCTTAAACAAGAGAAAGGAAATACGAGACAATTGCTTTATTTCAAAGTCTTTGTGCAGGGAGAATTTACTAAGGGAATGGTGCATAGTGTGCTAAATGGCTGATTTCCAGGAGAAGCTGCATTTGGTTCAACAGTTCCATCAATTGCTGCCTTAGTATAAGCTTGATAAGCACTGGCATGATAATATATAGTCTCTCCCCCCCCCCCGCTTTCTCCTGAAGTTGCAATGCTTCGTGCTACTAACTGCTGAGCAAAGATACTCCCTTTCCTCAGATTCTGGCAAACATCCGTTCCCTATCCATCTGCTTCTGAAAATGACTTCCCTGCATTTTCCAGGCAGCACTGAGAAAGATGAAAAAGGAACACTAAAACAAGAGACTATCCTCTCCTTGTCACTTAATGTGAAGTGGAAAGTTTCTGAAGAGCCTCAGACTCATGGATAGGGTTGCCAGGTCCCTCTTCGCCACCAGCAGGAGGTTTTCGGGGTGGAGCCTGAGGAAGGTTGGGTTTGGGGAGGGGAGGGGCTTCAATGCCATAGAGACCAATTGCCAAAGCGGCCATTTTCTCTAGGTGATCTGATCTCTACCGATTGGAGATAAGTGGTAATAGCAGGAGATCTCCAGCTAGTACCTGGAGGTTGGCTACCCTAACTCATGGAATCCACAGTTTCCTGTATTGTTCAGTGCTATAGAAAGACAGTGATAAGGACAGAAAGAAGGGTGATCATGGGGAGTGGGAAGTGTTAGCCGAATTGCTCCTTAATATGGGGAAATTAGCTGAGCAATCGGTAACTGTGTATTTATAAAGCGGGGTCGCACTCAGCTATACCAGAATCCGTTTAATGAGACCTTGAATAATGACAGACAATGGATTCCAAATTAAATAATGTTTATGTCTTTCTCATTCAATTCAGTGATGCACACAAACATACAGAGAGTCTAGGAATATCAAGAGAGGAGTACAAGCACAGTTGCCAACATGGCAGGAGATCGTTGGTTGAGTATATTTACCGTATCTAGATGAGGTGTTGTCCAAATTCACGTAGACTAAGACAGATTGAAAAGTAAAAGCCGAGATGGGGGCAGGGGTTCCCGTAGACTTGACCAGCAAGGCGGGAGGGAGCGTGGTTAGGCTGCGCAAAACCAAACCAACAGAGTAACGGCAAAGGTGCCAGGAAAGACCTAAGGTTGAGAGAGCGAATGGGCTGGGGGCACCCTAGATATACTGTTATTCTGGGGACGGGGAGAGGGGTTTCACCCCTCCTAGGTTCCCAGGTGACAAAAAGGTGACAAAAGACTAAGCAGTGGCTACCGGGGTGGGGTAGTGAGAATTTGGAAATCTATTCTGATTCCGATGGCTTTTGCAACCCGTGATGAACTGGAAATTCTCTGCTGATGAGATTAACATACTGGAACAATAGGTGCGATCTGTCCAAACGTCCTGGGATCGCTGCTGCTGAGCTGGAGGAACGACTTATCTTGATATCAGGATCGCTGCTGACGACCCATTAAGCTGTGGATGTTGCAAGAGGGGGGTGTTTGGCACTGACTACGTGACATTCTGCTTCTCTTGACATGGCTGCGGCTGGAACAGAATCTGTACAGGAACATGGCTTCTCTCAGGTTCACCGGAGGCTGCCCCTGCATCTGCTTCCTGGCTGCTAACTGCACGGTGCTCGCAGGAGTGGCAGAGTCTGTAACAACGGAGTGCGCAGCGACCGTCCCGTAGCGTTTGGGGTGGGCGCGCGGCCAGCACAGTAGTCAAGTGCCTGTGTATCGGGTTGCCAGGTCCCGTCCGGGAGGTTTAGGCAGACCCGTATGCTATCAGAAGTCAATTATATGAAGTCAGTGGTCAACTGGAGTTATGGCATCCCACTGTTGCATGTACAGCAAAACTTCAAGCTAGAGGCAAGTCAGTGTGGAGACACTCATATGGGTGCTTTCTGTCTTTAGTTATCGATCTGGGTTCCATCTTTCTCTCTCTTTTTTGGTGCCATCAAGTCACAGCTGACTTTTGGCGACCCTGTAGGGTTTTCAACCAAGGGACATTAGGAGTTGGTTTGCCATTGCCTGCCACCATGTTGTGGCCCTGGTATTGCTTGGAGGTTGCACATCCAACTACTAACCAGGGCGGACCCTGCTTGCTTCTGAGATCTGACAAGATCAGGCTAGCCTGGAGCTATCTAGGTCAGGATTGGGTCCTATGTATCTGGCGTAAAACACTTTTATGAGTATGTTTTCAATGTCAAGCTACTTTTCAAAGATCCACTCTTGGTTGTCCCCAAAGCACTTTTATCCAGTTATGATTTTTAAAAACGGTTTGAAAATATTTTAATGTAATTTGTTATATATTCTAATAATCAAACTCCTCAGTTGCCAATTGGCAGGAGCAGGAATACTATTTAAATAATGGCCACTATTGGTATTGGTAAGTCTTTCTCCTCCTAGTACTTTTATACTATGAGTAGGCAACAAGGAACATTTGATGATGGGGAAAAATGAACTCTTAGAAACAGCATGTGCCCATGCTATAGGACTGGATTTCCCTTAAAAGAAGAAGAAGAAGAAGAAGAAGAAGAAGAATCATTTTACATTTATTCAACAATATGATAGTTCAACAACTGTTCGCCCCAGGTGAAGAAGAAGAATTGGTTTTTATATGCTGACTTTCTCTACCATTTAAAGAAGAATCAAACCGGCTTACAATCACCTTCCCCTCCCCACAACAGACACCCTGTGAGGTATGTGAGGCTGAGAGAGTGTGACTAGTCCAAGGCCACCCAACTGGCTTCATGTGTAGGAGTGGGGAATCAAATCCGGTTCTCCAGATTAGAGTCCATCACTGCACACCACTGCACCACTCTGGCTCTCCAGAAGATGGCACAATTTTTAACGATTGCTATAAAACTTCGCAAATCAGTTAAATAGATGGATGTATTAACTCAACACTATTTCATGTAAGTATCTTTTAACCATTTTGTAAGCCTATACTCCAAAATCTTTATTTCTACATGCAAATGTATGTATAGTGATTTTATGCCAATAAAGGATGATGTCATGTCATGTCAATATGATAGTTCCGTAAACTGCAACGTATTATGGAACAGTAGAGCTCAGCAAGATCCCTCATTTTGGATATTTTGATCTGGGAGCTCCTATGTGGAAACTAGAAATAGAACTGAAGAGCATCTCTAGGGGATTCACAATTTACTTTTCTTTAAGCAGAGAAAAACAGCTTAGTTAAACTCTCCATGCTTCATGTAACAAGAAACCAAATACTGAAAAGTGGAAAGCAAAACAATTGGTTCACTCATGAGAACTTTCCAAATGGCACTTATCATACTGAGAAATGTGGTTACTTAACCCTTGACAACCTACAAGACGCCCAGACACTGAACGCTTTCTTCAGTGCTAGTTTAAACATACTAAATCTGGAAAATGCCCCCAAGGGAAATACAAGATAGAATGTATTGTTCAAAAAAGAAACAAAATATAAATTCCCTTTGAGCTTGCATGCGTTAGATATCTAACAGTGCAATCCTAAACAGAGTTTAGTTTAGTTTTTGTTTAGCTGTTCCAGCAAAACAGCTGACTTACGGTGACCCCGTAAGGCAAGAGATGTTCAGAGGTGGTTAGCCTAGGGTTGCCAGGTCCTACCTGTCCACCTGCGGGAGCTTTTTCGGCGCTGGGCTGTGGCTTGAGGATCCACGCACACATAAATTTCTCTCCCTCTTCCTGCTTCCACCCGCTGAGGGGCGGCAAGCAGCCCAGTGGCAGCCGGGACATTTGGCAACCCTAGGTTTGCCCAATCAAAATCTACTGAAGTCAATGGGCTTAAAAGGTGTTAGTATGTTTAGAATTCCACTCTAAAATAGCATTTATATCAAACGAAACCTGAAGAACTAATTTCAGTTCTAGAATGAGTGCAGTTGTGGCACTGTCATGATACAACAACGGGATGTGGAATTCCTGGCGTTAAAGCTGGGGCTCCGTTTGCCTTGGCCCACCGGAATTCAAAGAAGGCATAAGGCATTATTGGTTAACTTCTCTGGGTAGCAGCCAGTAGGGAGGTACAGCTTCCCAGCTTATGTTCTAGCTGTTCCTTCCCCAAGTGTACTTTTGCTGCTGACCCTCCCTCCCTTTAGACATCACGGGATTAGCTGGTTGCTTTTTGGAGCCAAGCAGCAATTTGGGGGTTTCTCCAGACTGGCTGTAGGATGAGCCTTTTTTTTTTTGCCTGTCATGGTGGAGGTTGGTTAAATAGGCTTGGTGTTTGAACTGCTTAGGCTATAGCTGGTTTGGCAGGGATAGGGCTGGGCTGATCAGGATAGGCAGGGATGATCACCCAGAGCACCGAGAAATCAGCAGTAATGGAGATCATGTCTGGAACAGCACATCGCTGGCTGTGTGGCGGGGAAGGAGCGTCCTTGGTGCTTTTCTGAACCTGATAGCAGCTGTGCAGTACGTCAGGGAGGAGGCACCTCTGGGCACCTCTCGGCACAGTGTATTCAGGTGATGATGAACAAGGCTGGCAGAAGATGCTGGGTGAGTTTGCAGTCAGGGTGGGTCTGCCCAACAAAGGCACAGCCCACCCATTTAAATATGTTCGCATTTTCAATATTATGACATAGATCAGCTTAATTATGAAATTAACCAGTTAGACCCAAGCTGTTGTCCTGAGTCTTCATTTGAGGGGTGTCTGGGGCAAGCAGATTTGCAAACTACCACAACTGTTCTTTGCTATAAGATGTTTTGCCAGGTCATTGTGAGTTGGCATTGAGTTGGTGACAATTTTGAATGTAAGCATGCTCAACCCTAGCATTAATTCTTTTCAGAAAACATAATCCCTTGTGTCTCTTTACCAGACTGTTCACATCTACTGAAACAATCTACTATGAACAATCGAAAGCAGCATATGTACTAGGGGAGCACACATCATAAATAGTTTCTGGATTTACTTTGGCTGGCCATGAGAATGGAAGTGAAGCTAAAGAAATCTAAAGACCACAAAGTTGCTGTTTTTGGCAACATAGGACAGATGAGGTTAGCAACAAAAAATATTCCTGGTTGATTATGTCTCAGAAAACTCAGATAGAATTTTGTTGATAAAGCAATGTCACAGTTTGGAGTCATTCTGCACACATTTCTCCAATGTCATAATGGTAACAAGTATGCCACTTCTAATTTTATACTTTCTCATAACGGGATCCTCAAAGTTCTTAGATCCTTGAAGTTCTAGTAAAAATGGATACCAGTCATGATGCATACCTATTCTCTCCAGGATCAGATGAGCAGGCTTGTTAGATTAGGTGCTGTGGAACACAGGCAAGACAATGCTGCTGCAGTTGTCTTGTTTGTGGGCTTTCTAGAGGCACCTGATTTGCCACTGTGTGAACAGACTGCTGGACTTGATGGGCCTTGGTCTGATCCAGCATGGCTTTCTTATGTTCTCAGTTCAGAATACTGCCCTTTTCCTTAAAAGTTGTACCTTCATTATTGCAATGAGATAATCGTTGAAGTCCATATGCCATGTCCAAATTTTGTGTACCATAGATTTCCTTTGGATCACAGGTTGTGAATGTTGTTTCTTAAAGAAACATTGGTGATTTCAGCAACAGAACCCAAAGCCACAAAGGACCACAAAAGAATGTATCGCACAGCATTCTGCTCTGGAATTCTCCCAATATCACCACTTAATGATCTAAACTCAGCATCCTAATCTAATTATTTGTGAATATCTGATAACATTTCACCCCGAAAATGTTTGCCTGTATGTATCTTATCAAAGGAATGTTTGTGTCTCAGATTAGCCATTGCTTGGCTAAAGATTTATGTAATCAGCTTAATTCATTTAAAAAAATACAAATGCCTATTACCACTTAATTTGTATAATTGATATTGACTGAGCAATTAAAAATTAACACGGCCTGTTAAAAATCATAAGGTCAAGCAAACGTTCAAATATTTATAAGTTGGCTTGCTTATCTTTTGTTCTGAGATGCTATTATGCATCCCAGACCTTTTGGGTTTGCAGAACAGAAAAAGGTCACAAGTGAAATGAGATGAATATTCTCAATTCATCCCTGGTGCAGACATGTACACAGCAACACACTGTCTCTACTAATTCATCACTCTCAGGTTTGAGAGGTGGCAGAGGGTTCATAGAAAGAGAGTGGATTGATGGAGCCCAAGAGGTAGCTTGTCCCTTGGGATGGGAATCAAAAGCCACTAAAAGAGTGGTAGGATAAAACCTGTGTCTCCTAGTCTTTCATTCCTGCTAGCCAGTGAGCAGATGCTGCTATTTAAATCTCTTTTTGTGACTGTGAAAACAACCCATTTTCAGCTATTAAAACTTTTTGTTATATATCCTGTCAATTTGATGAAAGAGGTTTTGCCCTCTTTACATTAATACTTTACTGTTCTGGATCATTAACAATGAGCTTGCATTGAAAGCAGGTATTGCTAGTAACTGTTTACAACAATAGTTTGTCAAGGTGTAAATTCATAGAGAATAAGTGACTCGCGATGGAGCATTCTAAAGCCTAAGCATGCAGACCTGTCTACTAGGTTCTCTTGGCGGTAAACCATTTGCATTTAAGAAAGTGCAAACAAACCACATGGGTTTCCATTCCAGTAAAAAAAAAAAAATTGTTCCCCAAAAGAAAAGATAAAAAATACATTCAGTGGCTTAAAAAATATCTTATACAATCTGAAACTGAGTTTGGGGGGAGATCATTATTTTTTTAGAATCCCACTAAGAATGTTGTTTGTTTGGGCTGACTAGAACATACAACAGACTGTCATAGATGAAAATCTCAAAAAGCTGAACTGACATACCAAGCATACATTTCTGGTATCTTGTCAGGTCAACCCCAAATAAGTAAGAGGATAGCTCTTCAGACATTCATCCGGCAAGAATATGGGAAGATGAGTGTCTGTTTTAAGTATCCTAGGAACGACAGGTGAGTGGTAGGAAAAGGATTCAAGAGAAGGGGCAAAATGTTCATGTTTATGAACATTTCCCATGGTATTTGTAACTTGGAGGTTTTATTGTACCTGCATAGCAATTGTGAGCTAACTATATAGTGGTATTTGACCATCTGAGATCCTAAAATCAATAAGCAATTAAACCCAGAGGAAAATCACTCTAATAAATTATTGTCTATGGGTTTTATGTGACTCATTTTGAAAAGGCAGGGCATGTTTGTCTGAGTAGCATCCCCATCACAATATTTGAAATTCTGAATGGGCATGCAGGAAGATTATATTTTAATAAGAAACCACAAGTCGTTCCAAAGTTTTCTATGTTCAGCTTGGAGGAGAGATTTAATGTAAGACAAATGGATACCTAATGAAATTAAAAGGGGATAAATAATTAATGGATGACCAAAGACATTACAAGATAGCAAGTAACATATTATTGAAATGAAATTTCTTTTCACATAATGAATAATCTTTGAAAGTCATTTACACTGGGTACTTCTGAAGTCAAATATTTGATTTTTTTTTTTAAATGGGCCAGGCTTTCCTATAGACTATGTGAATATATGGTTGCCAACCTCCAGGTACTAGCTGGAAAACTCCTGCTATTACAACTGATCTCCAGCCGATAGAGATCAGTTCACCTGGAGAAAATGGCCACTTTGGCAATTGGATTCCTTGGCATTGAAGTCCCTCCCCTCCCCAAACCCCACCCTTTTCAGGCTCTGCCCCAAGCAGATGTTCTACCACTGAGCCACAGCCCCTTCCTTACTGGAGAGCAACAGTACCCTAGCATTCATTTATTTGAGGAGTTCATATGCCGCATCTCCAGAGTCTTGTTTGAAGCAGCTTACAAGTAAAACCGATAGCATACAAATCATTAAAACACTATAAACCATCAATATAAAAAACAAGCCATTAAAACCTACTCCCTATTAGGAAAGAGGGATTAACTGAAAACTGTGGGAAATACGCACCATCTCCAGATTCTCCAATTTAAACCAGAAGACAAAAGTGCAGAAAATGTGGTTGAGTCAGATCACAGAACAATAGTGGATGGAATTATTATTAACCATTATTAATTATTAGTAGTAATGAATAGAATAATTTGTCTATTGGGGAAAGGGGCTAGTTAAAATGGACTAATTTGGATTATTGTTTGATGTTTTTCGGTAAACTGCCTTGTAGGAGGTTAAATATAAATGTTTCAGCCAAACATATAAATACCCACATCTCTCTATTTGTTCTCCCTTCCAATATATCTCCTTCTCTAAGTCAGCAAGACAAGAGGGCAATAAGAAGGACATGCGGTAACCACAGAACATCAGGTATCAAGACTGGCTGTTGTTTCAAGTAGGGCTGTCAAAAAAAAAAAATTCGGTACAGTTCGGATTCGGCCGAATTTGGCCCTTGTGGGTTCGGCACGTGCCGAAGTCCGAACTCCCCCACTTCGGATCCGTTCAATTCGGCGGGAATTCAAAGTTCGGGAAAAAAATTCGGCCGAATAAAGCCATTAAAAACACAACCGCGCCTTTCCGCGGCTCTGGGGGGGGCATTTTTGGGCTTAGAGGTCCCAAACTTTCAGCAGAGCTTCAAAGGACGTATATTGAAAGACTCCCCAAGTTTTGTAAAGATTGGGTCAGGGGGGGCTGAGATATGGGCCCTGAAAGGGGTCCCCCCCACCCTTAATGTGGATCTCTCCGCAGAGCTTGCCGCCCACGCACAAAGCTCCCGGCCCGACAAACAGCTGATGAGAGCAAGGGCGGGGCAGGTGCTAAGAACTTTGCAAAGCAACACAACTGCAGAGCAACCCCTTTGCAAATATGCAAAGGGCGGGGCAGGTGTGAAGAATTTTGCAAAACAATACAACTGCAAAGCAACACAAGCACGCAATGCAAAACCTTTGCAACAGTGCATAGCAACACCTGACACCTGGGAGTTTGCATACCATGGAAAGGGACAGAGGCAGCTAGCTATGCATAATGAGCAGGAGGGGGTGGAATGTCTCCTTTTGCATTGGACTTGGGACCAGGCAGATGCATTCTTTAAGTCACCATTTGAAAACCAGTTTTGAGCAAGCATCAATAACCTAACTGATCTTATGAATGAGGAAAAACCTGAAGAATAAAAATGAAGCCCCCCCTCAAACCAGGGAGAGAGAGACTGGAGGGGGAACACACACCCCAGGCAGAACCGGCAAAAGCCCCCTTTGGCTTCCCCCCCCCCACCCACAGAAACTGCTCCCTCCCCACACACACACACAGACTCTGCTTTCCCCCACACACACACACAGAAAAGAAAAAATATAGATTAAAGCCCCCAAAGGGGTCTTACTGTGGCTGTCTTCTGTTCCAGCAGGAGGGGCTGGGAGGCTGGGTAATCCAATATGATTCCATTTGTATCCAATATAAGATCCATATGTATGCATCTCTCGAGGGTGATCCATTCATCTCAATAGGGGAAAGGGGAAAGCCCATATCTCGGGGGCCCTGACCCAATGTTTACAAAACTTGGGTGGTCTCTTAAAAAGCCTTGACTGAAGCTCCGCCGAAAGTCTGGGATCGGCACACCCAAAAATGCGCCCCCTGCAGCCATGGAAAGAGAAAAGGGGGGGAGCCAATATTTCAGCCCCCACTGAACCCATCTTTACAAAACTTGGGTGGTCTCTTAAGAGGGATTCTCTGAAGCTATGACAAAAGTTTGGGGGCTGAACCCCCCAAAAAGCGCCCCCTGCAGCCACGAAAATGGAAAAGGGGGGAGAGGAAAAAGGGGTGGAGCCCATATCTCGGGGGGCCCTGACCCAATGTTTACAAAACTTGGGGGGTATCTTAAGAAGCCTAGTCTGATGCTCCGCTGAAAGTTTGGGGTCGGCACACCCAAAAATGCGCCCTCTGCAGCCATGGAAAGAAAAAAGGGGGGGAGCCCATATCTCGGGACCCCCTGACCCAATGTTTACAAAACTTGGGTGGTCTCTTAAAAAAACCTGTCTGAATATCCCCTGAAAGTTTGGGGTCGGTACCCCAAAAAATGCGCCCCCTGCAGCCACGGAAAGGAGCGAATGTGCATAAGCACCCCCTCACACACACATGAGGATTTCCCTCTCTCTCTCTCTTTCCCCGGCTGGCCGCACATCAGCTGATTCCTCCAGCACTCAATCCTGACTGATTGGCCAGAAGAAGACCCAGCTTGGCCACCGATTGGCCGGGGGAGGAGAATGCTGCTTACTGACGGTTATGCTGCTTACTGACGGCCGAATTGGCCGAATTTATTCGCGGAACTCCCGAACTCGCTGAATTCGGCCCCCCGGTTGCCCGCCAGTTTTGAGTTCGGATCCGTCCGAACTAAAAACCGCCGAATCAAGGGAAATTCGGCTGATTTTCAGTTCGGGCCGAACCGAATTGACAGCCCTAGTTTCAAGCATGTGCATCAGCAGCTAGAGACAGTTGGAATGTTTTAAACTTCATTTTCCATGCTTCTAGAGAGCCAGTGTGGTGTAGTGGTTAAGAGTGGTGGTTTGGAATGGTGGAGTCTGATCTGGAGAGCTGGGTTTGATTCCCCACTCCTCCACATGAGCAGCAGAGGCTAATCTGGTGAAGTGGATTTGTTTCCCCACTCCTCCACATGAAGCCAGCTGGGTGACCTTGGGCTTGTCACACGCTCTCAGCCCCACCCACCTCGCAGGGTGTCTATTGTGGGGAGGGGAAGGGAAGGTGATTATAAGCCGGTTTGAGTCTCCCTTAAGTGGTAGAGAAAGTCTGCATATAAAAACCAACTCTTCTTCTTCTTCTTCTTCTTCTTCCTGTCTTACTTGGTTATTTCTATGGCAAAATCCCCACATGCTGTGAAGTAGCAGAGTATCCAGGCGTGCTCATGTCAGTTTCTAGGGAATACAAAATGCATAAGATTGATATTTCCAAACATTTTTGGTATGTCTGGACAGGGCCATCCAGAAGGTATGGGCCTGTGGCAGGTGTTATGGTGTTCCAGGCCTAGTCCATGGTGAGAGGGTCTTTGTCCACTGAGTCAGAACACTAGATGAAGTAGAAAGACAGGTCAAAAAGTCACTTCCAAGAAAACTCTGTCTTCACTGTTTTACTGACATTTTGGCCATTGCTACAGCTTGTATGGATTGACTCTATAAAGGAAGCCACAGCCCTCAGTTTGCAAGACCTGAGCAAGGCTGTTAAAGATAGGATGTTTTGGAGGACATTGATTCATAGTGTCGCCATGAATCGGAAGCAACTTGACGGCACTTAACACACACACGCACATAGCTTGTAGAGGGTAGAAATTTTGAGAGAGCTCTAGCTTGCGGGAAGTGGTAGCTTGGATAGAAATAGTGAGACGGGGTTGATCCATCTTATGAACATTGTTTCTACATTATCGAACCACTTGTATTATGTTCCTTATAGTTACTCAAGGTGTTTTGCCATCTCACCTGGTATAGGTACCTTAGATTAATATCCAATGACCTTCAGCCTGGCAGCACTTTCAGATACAGAAGGGGGGGAAGAAAAGAAAACTGGGGTTCAGAAATAATTGAATTATTCCATAAATCAGAAGGTTTGTTGGTTCCATGAAGTTCTTCTCATCCATGAAGTTTACTACTTCTCAGATGGAGTAAACTGGCTTGCTCCTTGCAATTTAGATTGGCTTGATAGGCCTTGGTATTCATCTGTGGATTTATTTCATCCTATGTTTGATTTCTGTTTATTTTATGAACTCTTCCATGCAGATATTAAAACCCTGTAAACAAGTTTTTCACACACAGTTACGATTAAAAAGCAAGCAAGCGTAGCTTTTGTGGCACAGCTAGGAAGGATCAGCCAACAGCTTTAAAAGTATGCAAAAAAGCATTATCGGTTTTAATCCAAAGAAAAAGTTGCTTTCACTGCTCTTGCAGCAGGAATGTGGAGCAAATCACACTTGAAGTTTAAATTATACGTGCAATTTTGTTCTACCACAAAAGAGGAATGATTTAATTTTGTAGAGACGTGGGTATAAAACGTTTATTCTCATCTTCGAGATTAGTGAAGGGCTCAAATCCTTACTCTCTTGAGATTAGTGGGTAACCTCCCAGTGGCTTCAGTGGCTTCAAAATTGCATCTTTTGAACCTTCCCACTGGAAATAGTTCTATTACCACACAGACTGAACAACATTTCGCAAAGCAAGCATTCTTTGCTTCCTCTGTAATTTTAGGCTGCTTCTAGGGCACAACTGAGGAAGAAATCTTGGCTGAACTTCCAACATCTGCACCATATTTTATTGCATTTAGTTTAATTCATATTTCTTTCACCTTCCAGTGAAAGGTTCCCTTACAGTACAGTCCTATACAGAGTTATTCCAGTCTAAACCAGCTAAAATCAACAGGCTTAGACTGGAGTAACTCTGCATAGGATTGCACTATAAGCTACTTTTCAGTTGTGGCCCTCAAAGCAGTTTCTGTACGACATTAGCATTTATTGTTTATTTCCACAAGGCACTAAAACTTTCTGAATCTAACCCTGTGACTAGCCTTGCCCCACAATCCAGAAGAACCAAGCAAAGAAAAGAGGTTTTGTCACTGAGACTGGTATTTTTTGGAGAAACAGGGAATTGTTATGGTTAAGCTCAAGACCTTTGGTCAAAGGAGCTAGTAAATAAATGGAATGGAAAAAAATGGAATTTAGGGGAGACAAAGAAGAAAGCGTTATCAAAAAGGGAGCTGTGAGAAGACCAAAAGAATACAACTATGATTCACTGTCCTTCAGCCTACAACTGGCACCAATTCTAGAGACTGACAGACTTCAGGACAGACAGACTGCAGCTAAGATCTCTCCAGAAGGTCTCAAAGAACTGGCAGACCCAGTTGACTCAATGACTGTTGAGGGGGAAGACTCCCGTCATTACCCGATATTGGTGATTAGACTTACATTATATTATTTCATTACAAATATATCTGATACTTTATTTCTAATTCTTCCTCCCCTCCTTTGTTAAAGACATTTGTTTCTTTTTGTACTCACTGTGTAGAGAATTTGCCTGAGTTGTTTATCTCATCAACATTATTTTTATTACTCAGATGCTTTTGTATCGGAGGACCATCAGGCTAATTTGGGGGCCAATTGTGGCCCCATGGGCGAATGGCTCCCCGGAAAAGAGAGGGGGATGAGAAACAGCAAAATAAACACATGCACAGAGTACTTTTTGGGGTACTAAAATGGCCACAGCTTTATTGATCACAACAGAATGGAGCATTGGCAGGAAACCATGGGGCGGATCCAGGTATCAGATCACCACCCTGTCATCCAATGTATTGAAAGCATCGATAAACAGCCCAACCGCCTGTTGGGACAACCACCGGAGTAGCTCTTAGATGGCCCTACCAGGACAGGAATCTCTGTGTGAGGCCAGCGCCACCTAGGATTGGAGCACCAAACACAAGCCCTGCAGCCGGGAAATGGTGTTGTACTCCATCCCAAGACCCCTTATGGGGGTCCCCACAAATGGGAAGGAAAGGCACCTCTTCCCATCTTGGATCAGACCCCATGCAAAAACTGCCAAAGAGCAGGGCTACCACCCCACTCCCGCCAACGCTCCTACTGCTGTGACCAACAAAGTAGAGAGCCCCGAATATCGGGCAGCCACATGTCCTGACCCCAGTTGGACAGGTGCACCCCATCAGGGTGATATAGCTCCGGTATCCTGAATGAAATTTCCATGTGGCCGATCACCACACCCCCAATCGACTCAATGAAGTGGCCGACGGCCCGGCACACCTTCTTCCTGGCAAAGTCCACTCTGTCCGACTCTTTCGCTTCACGCCACACCCGCCTCTCCAACAGTTTGGACCAAAACAGCCGGGTGCTCGGCAGCTCTGAATGCAAAGCACCAATGTCCTTTGTAATCCGTGATTGAAAGTCCAATCCCTTCTTCGCTGGCAGGTCGTTTTCCCCCAACTGAACCACTATGGCATCAGGAACCCCGAAACGCTCCACATTCATCTTCACTGACGACAAAAAGGAATCCCAGAGCATCCCACATTGTCCAATCCGTCACACCGTCAAAAACGTCTGCAGCTCAGATACTTTTGTATTGGAGGACCATCAGAACATAAGAAAATAGTACCCCTGCAATGGGAATGGTAGGATAATGTCAGAAACTGTAAGTATGGGAAGATGGGACAAAAAGAGCTACAATGTACAACATGGCATTGAGCAGTAGATGAGAGTAAAGGGGAAATAGTCCCTTTATACACATAAGTGAACCTCTGACTGAATTCCATATAGTCAAACCAGAATTCAAGCTTCATGCACAGCTATGGGCCAGACATTTACAGAAACCAAAAGTTTATTCTTTTTTTTTATATATATAAGATTTTATTTGTATAAGTGAAAGGGTACAGGAAAAAAGGGGAGGGATAAATCGTTGTAAATATAAAAACAATACAGTGTTATGAAATAAGCTCAATTGTATATTAAAAGACATTATCTATACAGCAATAAAAATAAAATTATTTTTTTTTAATACAAAGTGTCATTCAGTCAGTTATTCTGCTTATGTTGATGTTCTATTTTGTAAAAGTCTAAAATTTACTCAGCAATTGTTTAAAGCCAATTAAATAATACATAACCAACCTATTGCATTCAATTAACTAGAGTTCATATAAGTATAGAATGACTTCCACTTAACGGCAAATTGTTCTGTAGATTCACTAGACTTTAGGTTTAACTTGAAAGTCATCTTAGCCATACTGGCGTATTCCAGTAGCTTTTCTTTCCAGTCTTCTATTTCAGGTATGTAAGTTTGTTTCCAGGTTCTAGCAAGAACCGTCCTGGCTGCAGTAGTAGCATATTTAAAAACATCGTGAGAATTCGAGGAGAAGTTTGGTGGCACTATACTGAGTAGATAGAATTTAGGATCAAATGTAAACTTGGTATTTAACATCAACTGAAGTTCTTGATGAATTTTCTTCCAATATATTTGTAACTTTGGACATGTCCACCAGACATGAAAGTAGGAACCATCCGTGTCTTGACATTTCCAGCAAGCGCCTCTTTTTCCGGGAGTAGTCATCTGGGAGAGCATATTAGGAGTCAAGTACCATCTGTAAAAAGTTTTATACCAATTTTCTTTAACTTCTTGAGAAACGGTATATTTCAATTCGGAAGTACAAAGTTTTTCCCATAAATCCATATTAATCATTTGTCCAAAATTTTGCATCCATTTTATCATATTGGTTTTCACTTGTTCTTCTTCTGTATCGTATTTTAAAAGAAGCTTGTAAATTTTTCCTAATAAATGTGAATCATTTTTAGATATTATCTGCTCAAATTCTGTTAGTTCACGAAATGGCTGAGGATAGAAACAATCTTTTTTTAAGTTAGACCTCAGTTGTAGGTAAGTCAGCCAGTTGAGTTTTTGAAATTTTTCTTGAAGGTTAATCAAGGTCTTAATTTCTCCTGTGGGCTCTATCATTTGATTGTAAGTAAGATGGACACCCGGTTTTAATTTAACGTTATCATGATAAGCTTCAACTGGCGACATCATGGATGGTGGAGAAGGACTTATTCTCTTTTTATATTTTTTCCATACTTTCAATAGCGCTATTTTAACATCGCAATCTTCTGGTGCTTTGTCTTTTCAAATTTTTGTTGTGGAGTCCCACAGAACTTTGTGAAAACCTTGTCCAAGGTCCGCTCGTTCTAGAATAACATGTCTGGTTTGGGGATAAGAAACCAAAAGTTTATTCTAAGGTCTACAAGGCTGAGGAAAAAAGGCCAATAGTGTTGCAATTTTTCCCAGGGATTTTTTTAATACTCGAAGCTGAGGTGTCAAGGCCAGAATGAAGGACTGACTTATTTTTATCCTCTTATTTGTATTACTATAATATAAAATTCTGAAAATCATGTAGCAGTTTCAGGTTAATTTGTTGTTATATTTGCCAGCTTATTTCATTGCATTATTAAAACATTTAGTACCGTATGTGTCATTAATATTCCAAAATGTAATTAGCATATTTAATCAAAAACAATTAGCAGCAAGCACTGCTTCCCTTTTTAAGTAATAAAATATTTATGGCTGGAATAAACAAAATGAAAGCCAAAAAGCACTTTGAGGTGTTGATTTTGAGGGGGGGAGTGGAATAAAAGTGGGAAGAGGGGGGAAGGAAGCACACGAGAAAGAAAATAACTTCTCCTGCATAACTGCCTCTGGTGGATTTCTTCCATGGCTTCCCTCCTGGGGATTTCAATCATTGTGTGTCAATTCCAAAGAAATAAAATTTCATTGCAGTTCCTCAATACCATAATAATACCATAATAAAAGAAGATACACGAACTAAGCAAAGTTGTGTAAATCCCATCTTGAATTAGCTTTGCCTGGTGAGATCTTCCTGGTGGGCTATAAACACTGTGAATGCTGATGAGGGCCTGGGAACCCTGCGACTGGAGAAACTTGACCAGAGAGGCAATAAAATTAAAAAGTAATTGATCTTATCAGAACTCTACTTTACCGTCTTCATTGCTGGAGCTCAGATGGGGGCTGCAAAAATGCCTTCTTCAATTTTTTTTCATTTTTTTTATTGTCACCATGTGTCACACCGCTTTAGAGTATAATGAGCAGTGAACATACAAAGCTCTACATAACTCCATTATAGACCCAGACACTTGCTGCTGCCTCAGTTGCTCCTCATAGTGGATTTACTCATAAAGCATAGGACGTGGCTGTCGGTTGTTCTAGCATTTTCTAGTAAATTCTTTCCCTGTCCTCCATATTTATGTATTTATTGATGGAACTCTGGTATGAACCCTTTCAGCAGCTTTACTGGTTACCTGTTTGTTTCTGGGCACAATGCAAGGTGCTGCTTGTTACCTTTAAACCCTTTAAAGGCTGGGACCAACATATCTAGTGGACTGGCTTAGCCTATATGATCCAGCTAAGGTCATCATGTGCCTCACTACCAGAGTCTCCTCTATTCAGGAAGTCCACCTGTAATGCATTAAAGCTTTGTTAATTTAATATATGTAACCCATTAGTCTTTATTCTGTTATTAGGCTTTTGTCAACCTCAGCTATGTTTACAACCATATAGGTTTATATTTTGTAAGCCACCTTGGGTAATGTGGAAAGGTGGTATATAAATATTTTAGAGAGCCATCATCGTGTAGTGATTAAGACCAGTGGTTTGGAGCAGTGGACTCTGATCTGGAGAACAGGCTTGATTCCCCACTCCACCACATGTGCGGCGGAGGCTAATCTGGTGAACTGGATTTGTTTCCCCACTCCTACACATGAAACCAGCTGGGTGACCTTGGGCTAGTCACAGATCTCTTACAGCTCTCTCAGCCCCACCTACCTCACAGGGTGTCTGTTGTGGCGAGGGGAAGGGAAGGTGACTGTAAGCCGGTCTGATTCTTCCTTCAGTGCTAGAGAAAGTCGGCATATAAAAACCAACTCCTCCTCTTCTTCTTATTCTAAATAAATAAGTAAATATTAAAACACAAACAAAGCCCAACATACAAAACATCAGTATGAAGCATTATAAAGATACCACAATGAAATAACAACCAATGAAAATTAATACTCATTAAACCAGTGGGCCCAATGCACCAGTTTTAAGACATGCAGAAAGATTGGTGAAATAAATATGTTTGTTGTCTCTTTTATTATTGATTTGCAAGAAACAGTGAAGAGACCAGCACTAAACTCCTTTGAGGAGCTCTTTTTGCATGGCTGCTTCATTTTTTTAGATCAGTTTCAGAAAAATATTAGATCTCTGTAAATCTGTTACCTTGTACCTATCAAAATCCTTCATTGTTATCAGTATCATGAAGTGACATCAAATGTTACCACAATGAATTGCCTTCTGGTTATATGGCTGAGGGTTGCCTATATCAACCAGGCAAAAGCAGGAATGCCATGCTATTTAATCTTGAACACTATCATCAGAAAGGATTTTATAGACGTCATTCTGAACAGCCCAGACTAGGTGGGCTTGTCAGAGCTTGGAAGCTAAGCAGGGTCAGCCATGGTAAGTTCTTCAATGGAAGACTACCAAAGAAGATGCTGTGCAGATGAAAGCAACCACTTCTGCATTGAGAACCCCTTGAGGGGTCACCAGAAGTCAGTTGAGCCATGGCAGCATTTTATTATTATGGAGATAAAAGCTATTAGCTACTAATGGCTGTACATCAAGCTTATGTTAAAGGTATAACTGTGCTGGCTGGATGAAAAGTTGGCAACCCATATTGTTATACTATACCTTGTATTGGAAATGTCATTTATGTGTGTGCGTAAAGTGCCTTCAAGTCACAGCCAATTTATGGTGACCCCATTGGGTTTACAAGGCAAGACACAAACAGAAGTGGTTTGCCATTGCCTTCCTCTGCACAACAACCCTGGCATTCCTTGGTGGTCTCCCATACAATTACTACTCAGTGCTGACCCTGCTTAGCTTCTGAGATCTGATGAGAACATGCTAGCCTGGGCCATCCAGGTCATGGCAATGTCATTTATAGTAACAGTAATTATTTCTGGTTTTATATTTTTTTAGTGTAATATAAATATCTCACTAACAATTTACTAATATTCTTCATGCAATGTTCAGTTAGGTGCTGAGAATTTTCTTCCATGAGACTGATAAATAACCCCCTACCATAACCCTTGGGATCTATGCTGGCCAATGGCTTTAACAATAAATTACAACCTTTGGGATCAATCAAGCACCTATTGAAAACTCAACTGGAATATCTCTCTCTCTCTCTCTCTCTCTCTCTCTCTCTCTCTCTCTCTCTCTCTCTCTCTCTCTCTCTCTCTCTCTCTCTCTCTCTCTCTCTCTTGTCGCAATCTCAATCTGTCAGCCCATTACTGAGAGCTGCAGCAGCTGGGGACAGCATGGCCGTGCCACCACCACGGCACCTCCAAAGAAGTTTGGCCGCTGCAGCAAGGGGGGGGAAAGGCTATTTAAAAAATTAAAAAGCTACATTGTCAGTGGCAAGATTTATTTCAGTCCTTATATCCCTCAAACATTAGATTTATACTGCTCAAGATCAATGGATCAAGGAGCTTCTAAGGGATAAAAGAAAAGAAAAATTCAAAAAAGGGGAGGAAAGCCCCACTGAAAACAGTGATGCTGCACTAACAAAAAGGTGGCAAGGTACTGCCATTGCTTCAGGGGGTGCTCCCGGGCCGAAAGAGGTTTGGAAGCTGCCTGAAGGCAGCTCTGCCCCCGGAACATCCCAGGAAGACCTCCCAGGACGTCGGTGCAGGGACTTGTGCTGGGTGGATGCCGGAGAGAGGATGCGCCAGCATCCAAGGGTCATGCTGCCTTCATGGTCCGAGGGGGCAGAGTAAGTGGCACTTACGCCAGCATCCTTGCCAGTTTGCATGGTGCAAGTGCCAGAGGTGCCTTTGTAGGGGTCACCTCCTAAAGCAATTCGGCCCCCAGCCTCAGGAATACACTGTCATTTTCAGTCAGGTTATAAAAGGAGTGTGGTGCTCACCAGTGGAATTCTCAACAGAAGTATCCCATTGCTGGAATTCTGCTCCCTTTTTTGGTTGCTGTATGAATTAGTATATTTTCCGTAGAGTCCCAATTCTATGAGTAACATTGCTCTTCCAAAACATGCCAAATAATGAGTGTGAGGAAGAGAAGTTCTGAGATACAGAAAGCATTTATTCGTGTCCTAAAGAAGTAAAGTCAAATCAAACAAATACTTCAGATATAAATACTTCATTGGCAAAATCTCAATATATGTCCATGCCTTTAAAAAAGAAGGAGTAAATAGCTCACCAGCCTAACAGTCACTGGAAACAAGATATATCTGTATTTTCAATAGTTGTTTCCTGTGAAAAAAGGAGATACTATATTATTTTGTTTAGAGGAATACTTCTGTAAATTATTATTAACTCTTCAGGGCTTTAGTTAATGGTGTGGTCATTTGAAGCCAAGTCTGTCTGGTTCATACATCTGGGAAGCAACTGGGGGAGGCTGATAAAATTCAGTTTTTCAATAAGAGAATGTCATCAGGGACATCTCTGTGAATAAAAAGAGAAGAGCAAAGGTTACCACATGTATCCTTGCAACACAGTGCACACTATTACCTTTGAAACTTTAATTTAGTGGGGATGGGGGGAATCTAACATGGTACCGAAATGGTTAAATTCTATTCAGTAATTTTTCCCCATTTTTGTTAGTCATGAATATACCCAGCCATACAGAGGCCATCAAAATCTTGCCACTAGAGACTATAAAGTCTACTTACATAGGGTTCCTGGGATTTTTCATGTTCTTATGGAAAATATCTCTGAAATCCCTGAGCTGAAAATTTTGATCTCATTCGTGGATGTGAGCGATACGGAGAAAGGGCTGAAGAGTGAAGAGAACACTTTTCTTGCATAATTTCATTTGTCAGGAGAATCTTGACGCTGACATTGGAAGAGTGATTTAATTGATTTTAATCATACACCTGAGATTGAGAAATTGAGCCCTCTGTCCTGAAAAATAAGTCTAGGGTTTCCTGAGAATGTCTAATTCGCAGCTAATAGTTTCTTCTTTTTTTTCCCTTGAAGTTTTGTTATGAAGTTTAGAAAATATAGATGAAAGACTGCCACAAAGAAATATTTACCACCGCCTCGCAGATTAGCAAATCACTCTCAAGGCTTCAGCGCATACATACATAATAGAGTCAGAGCCGAGCTTTGGACTGTCAGCCCATTAACCATTTATGTTTTGCATGCGGAAAATAGATGGCAATATGGTTTGTGCTTTGGGAATCTGATTAATAATGATTAATATCCTGGGATCAAGGGAGGGCAAATGAGGTGCTTATTGGGTCTGCAAACCAGCCTGCCCTAATAAAAGGGAAAAGGGTCTGCTGACTAACAGCGAAGATTCAGTGCTGTCCTTTACTTTGAATGACTCTTGTTTGCATCCTGCCTAACTGTTGTCCCATTAAAGAGTATGAATGACTCTAAACATATAAGTACAAGTCAGATCACTTTCTTCACGGTAAAGAGCCAGGCTGTTTTACATTTGACAGTAAAATGACCTTCATGTACTATTATTAACTATGATTCAGGTGGGATTAAGGTCGGCAAGAATTCTCCCCCACAAGCCAAATGTGTTAATGGGAGAAGAAATATTTAGTGTCGCTCCGCAATGCTCCTATACAGATTTGTGATGTTAAACATGACGTCCAGAATCAGTTTCTTTCTCTCTCATGACCTAAGGTATTTGCATCAAATGTCTGAATTTTTTTTTAAAAAAGCCTGGCTCATTTTTTACAGTGTTATGTTAAGAACACGAGAACATAACCAAAAACCATGCAGGATGAAACCAAGGTCCATCAAGTCCAGCAGTCTGTTCACACAGTGGCTAACCAGGGGTCTCTAGGAAGCCCACAAACAAGATGACTGCAGCAGCATTATTCTGCTTGTGTTCCACAGCACCTAATATAATAGGCATGCTCCTCTGATCCTGGAGAGAATAGGTATGCATCATGACTAGCATCCATTTTGACTAGTAGCCATGAATAGCCCTCTCCTCCATGAACATGTCCACTTCCCTCTTAAAGCCTTCCAAGTGGGCAGCCATCACCACATCCTGGGGCAGGGAGTTCCATAATTTCACTATGCGTTGTGTGAAGAAATGCTTCCTTTTATCTGATTTGAATCTCTCACTGTTCTAAGATTGCTGAAGGCCTACACAATTAATAATGTTGGTTGCTGGCTGGGATAGTGGGGGAAGAACCATCTAACCCTGCACATTTTACCCCTCCCTCCACCATCTCTGACAATTGGATACTCATGCCCAGTTGTATTCCTACTCATTGATACATCTCCCTTGTTGCATCCATTCTCACCTTGAGATGCTACTCTGCAAGAGAAGGAAGTTGTGGCCCACCAAATCACTGCAGTCTTGTTTCACCACCCATTCGGCTCACAATGCTCCTTCAGGCCAGCCAAATGGAACAGCTAAAGTCTCTCCAGCTGGCTCGGATTGGAGAGAAAGCTGGCTGACAGCAATATCACTCATCTTTGGTCTAGAGCAGGGGTCAGCAAACCATGGCTCCCGAGCCGCATGTGGCTGTTTGGCCCCTTGTGTGCCGCTCTGCCATACCAGGAGAGGAAGAAAGCAGAAAGTGCCCTAGTACTGCGCGTGCGCACACGAGACGGCGACGGAGATTGGTAGTCGGAGCCTCCTCGGGACTGAGCCGGCGTTTGCAAAGTGCCCTTTTTTGCTGGGGGTGGGGGAGATGCTGGGGTCGAAGCCAGATTATGAACCGCGGGGAGGGGGGACAGAGCTCTTACTGAGTGGTGGTGGGTCATTTTTCAGAGCCTGGGGGACTGGCGAGAGTTGCTGTCAGGACCGGCGGGGTCTCCTCGGAGGAGGGCAAATGGGGATGCAGACGTCGGGTCCCCCTCTCCGCTCGGCAGCCCCCCTGGGGATCTGCAATCAGGCCCTGGTTTCCTCGTGTGCAAGGCAGGCGACAAGGGGAGGTGTCGTCAGTTCTCCAGCCCCTGGGGCGCTGCGGCTGGCCAATCCGGGCGCAAAGGTCTGCGCCGGCAGCTAGCGCCCTGCCCGCTTCGCCGGCCGCACCTCCTCTCCCCTTCCCTCTGGCGTCTGGATCCAAGAGATGCAGCCGATCACCTGCTCCTGGCCGGCCCAGCCCTTCGCCTTCCTCCCAGGCGAGCCGGAGACCTCCCCTCTCCCTCCCCTCCCCCCAGGCCTTTGCAAGACAGAGAGGCGCGGTGTCTGTGAGCCTGCAGCTGGGCAGCCTCCCGAGCTGCCCCGGTGTCTCCCGGCAAGGCGCAGGAGAATCTCCTCAGAAAACACAAAAGTCGGGGGGGGGGGGTGAAGTGGGGCGGCGGACACCGCGCTTCGAGGTGGGGAAAGCTGCACTATAGGCAGTGGCGCCCATGAGGTGAGATGGTCAGGCCTGTGCAGGCTGAGTGCAGAAATTGCCTCCTGATTCGCGGTGGGGTGTGTGGCGGCTCTGGTTGTGGGTCTTGGAAGAGGGTCCGCCGCCGCCGCCCCTTTTCTATATTGCGGGTGGGGGCGAAGGATGGGTGGACGTTGATTATCAAGAGTAAATTGAGAAGTCGTCTTATTGATGAGAACCTGGAATCGTGCCTAAAATTAAAAACAACAACATACAAACCTGACTTACCCAAACTTTCCAAGGAGATGCAAGGCCATTGTTCACATTAAGTGTTTGTCAGTCATTGTCATGATCTAATTTTATGGTTACATTACTTACAATTTAATTTTTATCAATAAATAAGATCATTATTAAGTATGATATCAAGTTTTATTCAGTGTACCTATAGTTTAACTAAGACTTAAAACTTTAATTAAAGTTTATTAAGTTAATAAACAGTGTACCTGCCTATATAGTTTAAGTTTAAGAAATTTGGCTCTCAAAAGAAATCTCAATCGTTGTACTGTTGATATTTGGCTCTCTTGACTAATGAGTTTGCCGACCACTGGTCTAGAGCCCTTGTGTGCAAAAAAAGGAAAGACGTGCTTCCTACCCATTGAACAGGCAGGGGGTTGCCAACCCATTGAACAGGCAAGGGGTCTGGGACCCTCGTATCTTAGGGATCACATCTCCTGGTATACCCCCCAAAGGACACTGAGATTGTCCAATGACAATTTACTGGTGGTCCCTGGTCCTAAGAATGTGCGGCTGTCCATGACAAGAGCCAGGGCTTTCTTGGCCCTGGCTCTGGCCTGGTGAAATGCTCTGCCAAGGAACATCAGGGCTGAGAGGGACCTTAGAGTTCCGCAGGGCCTGCAAGACAGAGCTTTTCCACCAGGCCTATAACTGAGGACAGCTGCGAATACCATCTATACTGGCCTCCCCACCCCGCCTCCTTCATATGTATGAAATGATATGGTTGTGGGGCAGCCACCTGAGGAGGCTCTTACAGCAAAAGGGGATTCAGGCACCATCTTTGATTAGTGGTTTTAGTTAATTTTTTAGTGCTGGTTTATGATTAGCATTAGTATTATGTGATTATGTGATTATTCAATTGTAAATTAATGCTACCCCCACCCCGAGCCAGCTTGCTGGGGAGGGTGGGCTACAAATTTGAAAATAAATAAAATAAATAAAGATATACTCAGCTTGGAGCACATCGTGGTTGGTCATGTTGGATACAAGCTGTTTACAAAGGTGACTGGGTGAACTACAGAAAGTCAGCATTTCTGAGAAAAATACCAGTCATACATGGGTGAGAATGTTCTCAGCAAAGCAGCATCCTGCCGTGTACTTGCAGCCATGATAAGCTAAACTCAGTATGCACCAAACTCCCCAACAGTTTCTGGGCTTCCATCACCTCCAGTACATTTCAGTAATGTGACACAGAGAGGGAATACTCATCTATATATTATAGTTTGTGATTTAAAGAAATGGCACAAGTATGTCAAAGACAGGGATCATAGAGACACATTATACCACCTGTGGGTTCCCACTTAAGAGCTAGTAACTAGAAGATGGGATGGAAGGCAGGTTTAGCACCCACACTAATTTCTTTTTGCCGTCAAGTCACAATTGACTTATGGCAACTCCGTAGGATTTTCAAGGCAAGAGATGTTCGGAGGTGATTTGCCATTGCCTGCCTCTGCTTCACACCCCTGGTATTCCTTGGAGGTCTCCCATCCAAACACTAGCCGGGATCAAGGCTGAGAGTGTGTGACTGGCCCAAGGTCACCCAGCAAGTTTTAAGGGCAGAGTGAGGATTCAAACCCGGATTTCCCAGATCTTAGTCTGACACCTTAATCACTATACTACATTGGATCTCCATACGTACACCAATAATATTCTCAATTTTTGTCTTTTTTGTTTTTTTCCCATCAATGTGAATATAAGCCATTCATATATGGAGGAAAGTGGCGTTAGGATGATTAAATGGTCCTCTTATTTATATACCATCCTTGCCCAGACTCTGAGGGAAGGAACCTTCAAGACTGTCCGACAAAAACTATTGTGTGCTGACACCAATGCCATAAACAGCGTTGAGACCATAACTTCTCAGATCCCTGTTTATTAGCATCAAACCCTTTGCAATCACCTCATGCCCAGGTCAAGGATAGGGTTGAGCAAAAAAAAAAAAAAAAGGTAAATTTTGGGTTCGGGTTTATTGGGCCTGATTTTTTTTTCTTAGTAAACCCGAAATAAGTTAAATACCCATCCTAGTAAATTTGTATTTCAGCTTTATTTCCGAGTTTACTGAAACAAAGTGGGTCCATTATACTCTATGGGTTCCCAAATTTTCAGGGTAGCTTCAAGGGTCTCTCCTTGCATGAACCTCAATGTTTGGTGAAGATTGAGTCAGGGGTCTAGAAGGGGTCACCCCTCCACCATAGAGAAGTATGGTAAAGTTTACAATGCTTCTCTATGGAGGAGGGAGTGGACCCCTTCCAGACCCCATAAAATCATTCCCCTTGATCCAATCTTCAGGAAACCTCAGGGTTCATGCAAGGAGAATCCCCTGAAGCTACCCTGAAAATTTGGGAATTCTACCTCCAAAAATGCCTCCCCCAGAGCTCATTTAAAAGTTTCGGAGAGATCCCCAGGTTTTGGCATTCGGTAAAACCGAAACCTGAATATTGCCCAAACGGCTAATTTCTGGTTTATTTTTGGTTCAGGTTTATCAATATGCACATCCCTAGTCAAGGGTGGTTTGACTGAGAATGCAGCATCACTAGGAGAGAGTTAGTATATCACACTTGGCAGTTTTGCTGGCAAAAATCTGGAACATCCTCTGATTACCTCAGGCAGCTACAGTCATCTGATAAAAAACCTTCTCAAAACAAAAAGCTTTGGCAGGAATTAGGTTTAGCTGTTTTATTTATTTTTATTCATTTTTTCAATCTTACATCCTGCCTTTGTCCCTGGCCGAGGCCAAGCTCAGGACGGCTCACAAACATACCACATACTACAGAAGCTAAAATAATGTAAAATCACAAAATCTAAAATAGATAAGAGTTCCCATTACGATATAACATAAAAATATCAAGTGACACTTCCTTGTAGCCTAAGATCACTGCAGGGCCTGCAGTTAACCAAGGCCCTCCACCCCAATATATCAAATTGTAACACGGGGGTGGGGGGAGAGTAGGGAAGCCAGCATAGATGACATAGATGTTCAAGGTAAGAAAGAGTCCTAGTTTTGGGAACTTGTATCACTTGGTCTAAGATGTTTCCTGGTTGGGATGCACAGATTTCCACAAGAGACTGGCACACACTATAGTCAGGTATTGTGTACCCCCTACTGTTTGGGACACAGTGCCTTTAGCACAGGTTCCACTCTTTAACATACCTTCTTTACTTCAATGACCTCTGTTTCTGAGTGTCCTTATTGCTTCACTGACTTTTGGTGCATCTCCAGGTAAAGAACTGATTCCTCTAAAGATGTATAGGTATTTTTCTGATTGTTGGTTGCCTATTCTGGCCAAGCTTTTACCGAGATTAATTATACTGGTTGGAAACAGAATGTTGTTGTACCTGGTTTTTTTTTTTTTTTTAAGGTTGCAAATCGGTTCCCCAAGACTATTGTCCAATTAGTTTGCTAAACATAGTCTCCAAATTGTACAGCAAATTTTTACTGCACACATTGCTGTATTGGGATAGCTCCAATCATGTTATTCCTCCTAAAAAAGCAGGGTTCAGGAAAGGGATAGGAAACTGAGATAGTGAAGAACAAATTGGTGGTGGTGGTGGTGTGTGTGGGCTTTCCTTCTCTGTTAGTATCAAATAAAAGAATCCCACTGTGGGACTTGTGGGGGCTGGTGATCCAGGGCTCCCTGACTCCCCTGCCATTTTTGTTTTGCATTGGTATTTTGTTTTTTTAAAAATGCTAAAATTGTAACTATAAATGAAGAGTAGCTGAGGGAACTTGGAACTCCCTGCCTCCCCCCCCCCCAAATTCAGGCAATCCAGTAGTAAATTGCCTGAAATGGAAGTGGGTGAGTGAGGGAGCACCGTTTCTTCCCCAGCTACTCTTTATTTATAGTTACATTTTAGCATTATTATTTTTTTTTATAAAACTTTGTAGGTTTCAGCAGGGAAAGTTTTCAGATCTCAGGAAACGCCAGCTGATTCCCCCTCCCCATAGGCATCCCCTTTAGTCAGTTTCACAGCATGTTTTCAGACCTCAGGGATTGAAGAGAGCTGGGCGGAGGCACGCACACCACTGCCTGCGTGTATCTGCAAGACAGCGACTGGGGAGAAGAAAGCCCAGAACCTGCTGAAAAGCTGGCTCCAGAGTGTTTGTGTGGGCGTGCTGGGATGGCGTGGGCAAAAAGTGATCAGGGAAAACGGGCTGTCAAGTCTGATCCTTTGGAGGCAAAGCTGGCTGGCTGCTTGATCTTCATGGAAGAGGAGAGCTACCCCCATCAGCCAGTCAGACAGAGAGAGTGCAGCAGTGCTGGAGATCAAGCAGCATGTTGGGGGGCCGGGAAGAACTCCCATGAGGTTCAGAAATTCCACATTTTCCCTGGGGATGAATAATTGCATGTAAGGTATTCCTGGCATTTCTTTGGGGCAAAAAGCCACCATGCTTACAGTTTTGAGAATTTGAATCAGAAAACTATGTGTCTGCAGAATGGCAAACCCAACACAAACTTCCCCTGCCATGATGCTTGTAGATCTAACCACTGCCTCTGACTGAGTCAACTGAAATTGACTGTGGCTGAAATTAGCAGGCACAAACATGGACAAATGCTTATTGTTCCTGTTATGGGAATTTCATTCAAATATATTTGCTAGAATTAAGATGGGCTCTTCAGGCACTAACTGAGAAGATTCTGATTACTCAGGGGGTCAAACAGGGGTATGTTTTGGCCCTACTGCTTTTTAACATGTACATAAATTACATTGTTCCAAGATTATCAGGCCCCAAATTCTTTCCTCCATTCTTGGGAGGTTGGAAAGTACTTATCCTCTTATACACAGATGATATGATGCTGGTATCCTTTTAAGAAGGATGTTGTACAAATTGGGTAATTTTTGTAAGGGCGAGTCTTTAAATGCTAATTTTGCCAAGACCAAGGAGGAGACCTCGAAGATGTAAATGATCAATACATGGCAATTTTATCAAACAGTGTAGAACTTTCGGGGTGACTTTTAGTAAAAACCCTCTCATGGAAAGCCCACCTGGTAATAACAAGATCTTTAGTTCTGAGAACCAAACGTGCCATATTAAAAGCTTATTAAAAACGTTTTCACAGTTGCGGAATCAGTTTATTTTTTTCTGCGTTTGCCTTAAGTAGGGTTTTCAAGGTAGGGTGCTGTTGTCACTGGTAGCACAGCACCCCACCCTTTTTTATTTTTTGTGCATACTTATATGGATATATCAGTATAATGGCTGCATTTTTTAAAAGACACTAAAATATCGATATATTGATAGAGCATAGTAATGATAGATTTAGCAGGTTCTCTGAATTCCCAGCTTTCATTTCTGAACATTTAAGGGAAAAGGCATATCAAGGGAAGGGTGGAGAGAGTTATTATTATTATTATTTTTTAAAAATAAAAGCGGGGAATTCAGAGAACCCGCTAAACCTATTACCACAATACTATATTGATATAGCAATATTTTCATGCCTTTTTAAAAAACTGAAAATGAAACTACTTGTCTTCAGGGCAGGGAGGAAGGAGAGGGAGTGGTTTGATGATAATGACAGTCCAGTCACTAAAAAGTATATGACATTAATCAAAGGGAGTACTACTTTGAGGGTTGCCAACTCTGAGCTGAGAAATACCTAGAGATCTAAGGTGTGGAGCCTGAGGAAGGTGGGTTTGGGGAGAGGAGGGACTTCAATGGGGTTAATGCCATAGAGTCCACCTTCCAAAGCTTCCATTTTAGCCAGGTGAACTGATCTCTGTCGGCTCAAGATCAGTTGTAATCCCAAGAGATCACTAGCCACCAACTGGAGTTTAGCAATCCTGACTATTTTGGGACTTTCAGGAAATAAACCAATTAAGCAATGGCAATATCAAATGGTTTCTTTTCTTACAATTTAAATGTGTATTGAATAAAAGTATACACAGAGGTTTAGGAATAAGAATTTTTTAAAAAAATCGAAGACACTGTATGCCAGAAACAAGAGCAACTATTCTCAAAAAGCTGTGAGATTCTACATAAAGAGGTTAATAACTCAAAACAACCATTTCAATTTAAATGGGGGAAAAGATATGAAATATGAAAATCTGTAAGAAAATGGAAATTTATCTATACACAGAGTTTATTCTTTTCCATTTGTCTCAAATGTAGAGAAAAGTTTAATAAAGATGGCATAGCAATACACGACACCACAAATAGCAAAAAAGTAATAATTTAAAAATCATCATGACACCTTAACAGTACATTCCTGAGCTTGGGTGGTGAAAGTGCTTAGGAGGCCCGCGGGGCCTCGCGCCGGCATAAAAAGCACTTACACCGGTGCAAATGGCCTGAGCGCCGGCATAAGGTGAGTTACTCTGGCTGAGTCTTTCTCGTTGCAAGTTTCTCCGACGACCAACCCCCAATGCTCCAATCACCCCTTATAATGGGCAGGGCGCCCCCTGCATGGTTAACAGAGAAGCAGCTGTCCTCTGTCAAGGGAGTGGGGTGTGGCCATGCCCTCGCACCCTAAACAGCCTGTCTCCTGTCTCCATCAGGGCCGCTTCCACTGAGGCTCTCCACCCGCACCCAGTGCATACTCACCTGGGCATGCTCAGGGAAGGCTCTCTTGGCCCAATGCATTACTGTCTTCTGGTGTGTGGGTGACCTGTCATTCATGCCCCCTCCCTCATGCTCCACACCTGACCAAGAACACTGAGCGTCATGGGACTGGCTGCATGATGGGGGGGGGGGTGGAGGGAGAGGCAGAGCAGGGAGCCTGAGCCATCACTAATGGCAGGGTGGTCGCCCCCTGCACAAGCACCTGGCTGCCTGGGAGCCGAGAGGGAGCCGACGATCGACATCTCCTATCCGTCATCATGTGCTCCACCCACAGCCTTCCCTATCCTTCTGCCGACAAGCATGGGCCGCTATTTCCCCCATCTGCAACCCAGCCCAAGCAACTGGTGATGAGACGTGCGACTGATGGCCTCCCAATGGGGCACGGACTACCAGTGGCTCTCTGGCCAAGTGTCAGCCATTGGCAGCCAATGCAGGCTGCTGCCCCTGAGAACATGGAGGCTGGCAGCTATGGCCAGACCCTCATCAGGCCACGTGGATGCTCCCCCACCCTCCTCATCCCCTCCTTGTGTCGGCTCCGATCCCCCAAGGGGCCGCTCCCTCCCCATACAGGGGCCGTGCTGACAGACAGCATGTCCTGAGTCGTGCCTTCATGGCAGCATCTCCGGATGCTGGAGAAGCCTCTTTCTTTCTCTCTCTGTGTGTGTGTATCTGAAACCAATCCAGCCCACTCCACTTCTCCAAACTCCAGAGAAGCGTCATGGGCTAGATTGCTTTCAGATCTGCCCCCAGCCTTCTCTAGACCCTGGAGAAGACTGGCTGGGTGGAAGTTTGAAAGAAATCCATTCCCTATCGCTTCTCCAGAGCCCAGAGAAACAGTGGGGGCTGGACTGCTTTTAGAACCGCCCTGCCAGACTTCTCTGAACTTTGGAGAAGGCCGACTGGGGGGGGGGGGGAGATCTGACAGAAATCCAACCCCACTGCTTCTTCAGGCCCCAGAGAAGTGGCAGGGGATCAACTGCTTTTAGATCCACCCTGCCCTAGTGCACTGCCCTAGTGCTCACCAATCTATCTTAGGGCATTAACGCATGGGCAGAATGTTCCTGGTTCGCTCCTCTGTTATCCCACAATATTTTAATCCCACAATATTTAAGTCTGGATAATCAAACGCATGACGCCAGCCTATCCCACATTAAGACTGAAACAAGTAGCTGCTGGAGGCTCCCCGTGCGTTTGAACCAACTATATAATGTGGGATAGTTCGCAGTGCGGGATAGCAGGGGAGTGACATCGCCCAAGGATTGGCTGAGGGGTTATCCAATCAAAGGGCGATTCTCCCCCTTTTTTTCTTGGAACACCAGCGTTCCGGTATACCATCGTCTCAACCTGTTAAGCATTGATCTTCTCAGGCATAAAATGGCTTTTTGGAGTGGGGCAGTGGAATGCATACTAGAGTGAGGGAGGTGCGTTGGTGCTACTGAAAAAAAGATGTGGGTATTTTTTTGCTGAGATGTTAGAAAACCGGCAATCTGGTGAAGCTAGCATACCTCAGAAGTTTACAGGCATTGCAAACGAACTCACTAGTAGAAGCTGGTGTGGATGACAGGATGGATTGTGCTAGTCCCATGGGCTGTCATTCCAGTCCCAGAGCTCTGGGTTTAGAGATCTCACTGGAAAATCCATTCCACATTTTCTTTGCAACTCTGTTTGTGCTGTAATGTATTTCAATGGAGCTCATGCAAGGCAATTGGCAATCCAGGCTCCTTCAATAGGCTATGCATCCTCTCCCATTGTTTCTAATCGGCTAGCCTGTCATTCATTTTAGTGCATCCCGACTTCACCTCTTTGCTTCGTGGCCAGCCCAGAGGAGAGGGGAAGGAAAGCCTTGTACATTTTTCAGCGTGCCACTTCAGAGGCTCGCAACAGCACAGCGGATGGGAACGCGTTGATCAGATTGACGGACCACGTTTTGCTTCCACCCAAAGCTGGAAAGTTGTGCCTTTTCCTTCCGAGTGTAAATAAAGCTGTGTTGTGAGGGCGAGGCAACAAAACTGGTTGGGCTTATTCAAAACGGGACAAAATGGGCATTTTAATTAAAAAGACGGGACGGCCAGGAAATGTGACAAAAAACGGGTCAGCCTATACAAAAGGAAGGTAGGACAGGACTGTGCTTCAGCTGCCATTTGCCTTGGGGTGGGGGCTCAGTCCCCCCTCGCAAGTTCGGGGGGGGCTCGAGGGCTTGAGCCCCCCCCAAGTTTACGCCTATGTGAGGGAGACCAGTAAGGGGCGTGTCCTTGAACGAAAGGAGGTTAGTAGCGGGCTAGTCATGTGATTACACGCACGCCGGCGTTCCAGTAATGTAGCGAAATTAAAAAAAGTAGCGGTTTAGCACTGAAAAGATCGCTAGAAAACAGGGATTGCTTAACCCGGTTTTTTTTGCCTTAATTCGCGACTAAGGTGGGTCCGATGCGCAGCACTTGGACGGTCGTGCGTGTGGACCACAGAGATTCGCTACTATTAAGGCACAAAAGCGAGACAAATTGGCTGTGCGTTAAGCCCCTTAAATCCTGGACACTATCCCACACTAATCCTGCCAACCTTAACAGGGCCTATCCATTCCCACAAGACCAAGCCTCTTCAGACTTTCATATCTGATTAGAGCAATATGAAGTTGGTGACAAATGGATTTCAGGAGAAACCCAAATATTCCTGCATGGCCCTGAAGCTACTAGCTGATCCCACATTGTACAAAGAAGTATGAGTAGGAATGACTGGGGACAGGGACAGGAAGGAATGTGACGTTGGTGATGTCACTGTCACCCCAAAACCCCATAACACAGTTGCAAATATAAGTTGATAAGATACTAATAATGGAATTTCTGTGGACTGTGTTTCAAAGAGGTGCAATATATTCCTCCAAGGCCATCTGTAACATGTTAAATACAAAATTATACAAGGTATTGTGGAATGGGGATACCAGAATGAACGCCCAATAGTTACTGAACTGGTAAAACATCTTTGCAGCAGATACTGCATGAATTTGCCCAGAATGATCATGTGCATTTAAAGCATAGCCTCAAATGTTTGTAGAATAGTCATACAATATTTGTAGAACCCTTTCAAGGTGAAACATAATATGCAAACATTGTTGTTGTTGTTGTTGTTATATTCTCAAGGGTACAGGTCATTGTGCAAGAAAGCACAACCATCTTTATGATGCCTGTTCATTTTGTCATTACCCTTCTTTGGTGATTAAGTGTCATTTGTCTTATAATTTTAGTGTTATCTTTAACACACATAATAAAGTTTACATAATTATAGCCTATTAATATAATTTGCATGCATGTTACCCGGAAGGCGTAGAAAATGTTTCATCACCAAGCATGTAATTTGCTTTCTTTTACTGTTTCCCTTTTTATAATCTTCATCAATAAATTGGCAGCCTTAATAAATGAAGATAACCTCACTAAATTCTCTTTGGATCTCCATCAAGGATTCTGAGACAAGGGGCTCCAAATCACAGATGGATGAAAGAAAAATTCAGTGTGTTGGCCACAAAAAAGTTTTAAAGATTTATGCTTTTGTCTATTTAAGCACTTAATGAAATTAGAACAACGGTCTCTTTAAGGGAAAAATGAAGAGGATGTGGAGCAATTGGTGCATGATGGTGACTATAAGGCTTTGTGTTAAAAACGTTTGATGTGAACTGATGAAAAAACAACAACCCTGAAATGTGGTAGGAGGAGAGACAGGTTCGAAATATTACCCAGTGTTTTGCAAAAGTGTAAATGTCCCCCCCCCTTTCTTGGTAAATGGCAAACGTTTACAACCCAACTAAAACAGTACCAAGAGAAATCCTGTGTTTGCTCTTCGGAAGATATTCAATAAATTATAGTGAACTGCAAATGTCATTGGATAGGGAATGGAAAGAGCTTTACCTTTAAGTCTTTAAGTAAAGACTTGCAGCTGGTGCAGCAGCTAGGTAATCCCTAATGATAAGCTCCTTTTAATGCGAGGGTGAGGCAGTTTCTGCACAGAGACGGCTGCATTAACCTTACTCTAGGTATGATGCAGGTGAGACGCAGCCTTGGACTCAGCAGCTTTTCCTTTCCTTGATTCATTCTCCTAATGTATCTCAAGCCTCCTGTAAAAGATCCCCTTATACCAAGGCAAAAAGATTGCAGTTCAAGCCTATTATCAACAAAAACCTGCCAAAGGGGCTACATTGTCAGGCTTTATGATGGTACTAACTATTCTGTTGTTCTCCGGAGACCAAACTTAGACCATTAAATTCCCTTCATTTGTGATATCAGTGACCTGGACGGCAGACATAGGTCTTTTGATGTAAAAATGCTAGTGCAGGAATCAATGGTACCATCTAGTTTCCCCTTAACGTATATCATAAAAGTGTAATGGTGCTCTTCCAAAGAAAGTGACACTCCTCTTGTATAATACAATTATACGAGGACGATGTTTTCCAGGGAGTTTATTTGATATTATGATGTGCAGAGGCTTTGCCCATTAAAATAAACTATGAAGCTGACTTCACTCTATTACTTTCAGTAGGCTAAGTGTATTGTCTCTAGTAGAGTATAGATAATTTTCATGCAACAGGGAGCTATTTCCATATCCCCTTCATGTAACAGATGAGCTTATAAATAGGCTTGGATTTACTCAAAAACCAACAAATACAGTGTCTGTAGACACATTTAAGACAAAGGCTGTTTTCCAAATGGTCTCCTTTGATATGGAGGCTCCCATGAAATGCTTAGTTGAGTTGACGGATTCCTGCTATTTATAGTAAATGTGCCACATATTGAAAAATTACATGCTTTTTTTCCCTAGCAAGATTTCCTGCCCCTCTTCCTATCAAAAGACCCTTCGTGTGTATCCAGAAATCCTCAGAGCTAAACCTATTAGTAAACAACATTCAGTGATAGCTGACTGGCAAACAGTGAACAGGTTTACAATTAATGAAACTGATGGAACAAAATAAACAGAAGAGGTAACTATGGTTGCAGTTACATTCATGGTTTAGCACAGGCGGCAACAACCCTGCTTGGATGATGCATTTTTCACTGATAACCTCCTGAAGCAAAAAACACACACACACACACACACATATATAATTAAAATTAAAAAATAACTAGCAACAACAACAACCTGAAAAATGATGTGATGCTTTGATATACCAGTGTTTGCCAGAGGCTCACATGCTCAGATGAAAACACTTAGGGGGGGAAAGTGGGAAAATCAGTTTTATTGTTGTTCTCCCATGCAGGGTTTGGAAATATTTTTTTTAAAAAAGATAATCTTTGTGGGGGCAAAATTGAAATTGCCATCAGTCTCGTTGCAGTCTCAGGTTTGCGTTTTCTCCTTTGCTCCTTGTGGCACGTAAATTGAGATTTCTCAGTGCTTGGGAGGAAAATGCCGATGATGCTGTGTTGTCTTGGGCAGTAGAGGAGTCTGGCATATGGTGCTGTTTCCCAGGATTTGCCTGCCTCTCCCCTTCCCTATGGGACTATGTGTGAGGGTTCCCAACCTCCCTGTGCAAACTCCATAAAATCACTTGCTCAGACGGTCATGCAGAAACAAGGAACTTTATTGGAAGCTTCAGGTTAGTATAGGCCTTACAATGGCAAAGTTGCAAGTGCTAGCAATTTCACAAAGACAGAATTATAACCCCTACAGGGAAGCAGATGTCAAAAGCATGTTATGGGAATCTACGAGATAATTGTGCATGGTACAGGAACATCAAAGACCTCAGGAAGCTCGTTATTACTATCTACACACCAAGGCCATAGCTGGTGGGAGGGAGTCGGAGAGAGCAAGGGAGGAGGATGGTGGGAAGAGACATTCCAACCTGGGGCCTGCTGGACGCAGCGCCTGAACCAAAGAAAGGCAAAAGGCCTGGACTGCTTTTATGAGTCCAGGGGGGGGGGAGCACACAAAGCAAAAGCTTACAGACCCTTACATTCTGCCCCCCTTAAGGCCCCCCTCCCCCGAGTCCGGGTGGACGAGGCTGGTCAGGATAGGCAGAGTGAAACTCTCGAACCAGGCGGGGAGCCGCTACATGGGGAGCGGCCACCCATTCGTCATGGGCGGGCCCCAGGTGCTTCCAGCGGATCAGATAGAACAATTTCCCTTTTTTCAGCTTAGAGTCCAATACTTTGGAAACTTCAAGATGCGATTCCCCCCCCCACAACCGTAGGAATTTCGGACTTAGGGAGGGGGTGGAAGTGAGGGGCAGCGACGTACGGTTTAAGTAGGCTGATGTGGAACACCGGATGTACCCCTCGAAGAGACTTGGGGAGTTCCAACTCCACCGTGACGTCGTTGATCACTCGGGTGATGGGAAAAGGACCTACATACTTGTCACTCAGCTTTTTGCAAGGCCGAAGTGAACGTAGGTTCTTTGTGGAAAGGTAAACCTGCCCTCCCACCTTGAGTTCCCACCCCGGAGACCGATGTTTATTGGCCTGGTCCTTGTACTTGCGCTTGGCCCTTTCCAGGTTTTTCTGCAGCCAGGGCCAAGTGGTCTGCACCACCTGTACCCAATCCTGGACCTCCTGCACCCCTTCAAGTTCAGGAGTGATGGTAGGAGAACCAAAGGGCCCAAAGTCTTTTCCATAAACCACATGAAACGGACTGAAACCTGTGGAGGAATGGGGGGCATTATTATAGGCATATTCAGCAAAAGGCAGTAGGTCTACCCAGTCGTCCTGGTGGTAATTGACATAACACCTTAGATAGCATTCTACCACAGCATTGACACGTTCGGTCTGACCATCGGTCTGGGGGTGGTAGGCTGAAGAGAGTCCTTGTTCCTCCACCCCCATGACTTTTAGGAAGGCCCTCCAGAATTTGACAACGAATTGGGCCCCTCTGTCAGAGAGGATCTTCCTCGGGATCGAATGATACTTCACCACGTGATTAAGAAACAGTTTAGCCAATTTTTGGGCCGATGGTAGCCCCGCACAAGGAACAAAGTGAACCTGTTTAGAGAATAAGTCTGTTATCACCCACAGTACAATTTTTCCCCGACTTGGGGGCAAATCAGTGATAAAATCCATGGCGATTACTTCCCAGGGCATGGTCGGGGTCTCCAGAGGCTTTAAGAGTCCAGGAGGCTTTCCCATTCGTTTCTTGGCAGTGGCGCAAATGGGGCAGCTTCGCATGTACAACTCCACATCGGCTCTCATACCTGGCCACCAAAATTGACGCCGCAATAAATGCAAAGTCTTTACAAACCCAAAATGCCCCGCAAGTTTGGCCCCGTGGACCATTCCCAGCACTTCTTTTCGGAATACTTCGGGGACATAAAGCCTACCCCCCTGCAACCAAAAGGAGCCCTGTCGGTCGAGATTTGCAGGAAGAACCTGCTGATCCACCTCCCTCAGAGAAGCGTCCCGGAGCCGCTGTTGAAAAGCCTCCGGGACTCCTTTGAGGGGAGGAAAATCCTGGCGGTGGGACTGGGACCGGGTGGTTACTGCAAGTCCCGAGACTTCCCCTCTCTGTTCAGGGGTAAACAAGGAATCTACCGGTCGGTCAAAGTCATTGCGGTATTGGGGGAGCCTAGAAAGAGCATCCGCTAACGCATTGTCCTTTCCTGGCACATGTTTCAGGACAAAGCGGAATTTGGCAAAAAACTGTGCCCAACGAATCTGTTTCGCGGTGAGCTTTCTAGCCCCTTTTAAGGCCTCCAGGTATTTGTGATCGCTGCAAACTTCAAAGGGGATCTCTGCCCCCTCCAGGAAATGCCTCCAAATGGTGAGGGCATGTTTAACAGCTGCGGCTTCCTTCTCCCAAATGGCCCAGTTGATTTCGGATTGGGAGAACTTTTTAGAAAAATAGGCACAAGGTTCCAGCTGACCGTTCTCGTCCCGTGCAAGAGGCCCCCCCCCATGGCAACGTCAGAAGCATCGACCTGGACCACAAAAGGTTTTTCACAATCAGGGTGCGCGAGAACGGGTTAGGACGAGAAAAGCCGCTTGAGCGTATCGAAAGCCTGCTGGCAGTCCGAAGTCCATTGCAACCTAGCAGAGGGCAAGGCGGCTCCCGACCCTTTCCCTTTTGTATGCAGGAGCGAAGTGAGAGGGAGCGCCACCTGGGCAAAGTTAGGGATGAAGTTTCAGTAAAAGTTAGCAAAGCCCAAAAACTGCTGCAAATGTCTGCGCGTTGTGGGGGGGTCCCACTCCATTACCGCCCGAACCTTCTCGGGATCCATCTCTAAGCCTTGGTGGGAAATCACATACCCCAGAAAAGTGATGGAGGGTTGATGGAAATCACATTTAGAAACCTTAGCAAACAGTTTGTGCTCGCGCAGCCGCTGCAGCACCTCGCTCACCAGTTGTACGTGCTCCTTCATGGTTTTCGTATAAATGAGGATATCGTCCAAGAAAACCACCACCCCGCAGAACAATAAATCATGAAGTACTTCATTAATCAATTGCATGAATACACTCGGAGCCCCCGAAAGTTCGAACGGCATCACTAAATACTCAAACATTCCAAAACAACTTGAGAAGGCAGTCTTTGGTTCGTCCCCTTCTCGTATGCGGACACGGTGGTAAGCCTCCACCAAATCCAATTTGGTGAAGATTCGGCCCTCCTTCAATTGTGCGAGAAGGTCTGGAATGAGAGGGAGGGGGTATGCATTAGACTGAGTGACAGCATTCAGTCTACAGTAATCAATACACAGTCTTAAGTCTCCCGTCTTTTTCTTGACAAAGAAGGCGGGGTCCGAGTATGGTGCCTTTGACGGGCGGATAAAGCCCCGCGCCAAATTGGTGTCCAAATATTCTCACAACACCGCCTTTTCATTAGGACTCATGGGGTAGACCTTCCCTTTGGATAATTTGCCATCCCCCACTATTTCAATAGCACAGTCCGTCTCCCAGTGGGTGGGCAATTCGTCGCATTCCCGCACGTCAAACACATCGGCAAAGTGGGAATACTCGCTGGGGAGCTGGGGCAGGGAAGCTTTAATAGAAGGGGCCCCCACGAGGGCGGCTGCGGGAGTTTTAAGCACTCGGTCTTTATCATGGAATTCACACAGGTTGCGGGGAAAGGTGAGCGTCCGCTCGATCCAGTCTATGGAAGGATTGTGCCCCAGCAACCAGTTCATCCCTAAAACAACGGGCGCGGCAATGGGAGCGATAGTAAAATAAAGCCGTTCCCAATGCTCCCCTACGGCCATGACGACCGCGGCGGTGCGGTGAGTAACAGGCCCCTTTTTAAAGTCACTGCCGTCCATCTGGGAAAAGCGGATGGGTTCAGGTAGCCGCTTTCGCTTAACTCGCAATTGTCGGGCAGCCTCTTCGCTTATCAGGGTGCGGGCACAACCCGAGTCAACTAGGGCCGTAAATTCTAACATGGGCCCCCCTTTTGGCAATGAGAGATTGACCTTTACATATACATTGTCTTCCTGAGCGCTTACCATCAGTGGAGCTCCTTCACAACGTTTGGAGCGGTCTGCTGAGGAGCCCCCTTTACAGCAGACCGACGGCGTTTTTTGTCGGCATGTCCCAGTCCTCGTCCTCGCTGGAGGAAGCAGACACGGTATTTGTAATCCGTGACTCCGATGAGTCAAAGGTTTCATTTGTAATCCATGGCCCCGATGGGCCAGAAGTGCCCGAGGCTTCGACCTCGGTGCGTGCGTGCATTGCCGAGGGTGCGCCCCGTCGGCTCGGTGTGCCGCTCCGGCGGCGAGGTTGCCCCTCGGGAGGGGGCTTCTCAGGTTCGGTCGTTGCCGGACGAGACGGTCCCGGACGTCCGGGTCGGGAAGGGCATTGAGAGGCAAAGTGTCCTCTTCCCCCGCAAACGAGACAGGCCCCGCTCTCAAAGCGTTTGCGGCGTTCGGTCACGGATGGTCCTCCCCCCGAGGGGGGACGAGAGTCCTTCGGACCGCCGGGCCTGTCTCCACGGGTCTTGGTCTCCCATCCGGTGCATTGCCGGGACAGGAGCAGCAGCTGCTTTCGGTTCTCGATGTCAGCGGCGTGACGAACCCACCCTTCAACATCGGGAGGGTTACCTTGCATGAAAGCCCAGTGTTGCAATTCCGGGTTCAAACCTTCGCGGAAATACTGCACCCTGGTAACTTCACTCCAGTCCAAAATTTTACTCGAGAGCGACTGAAATTTGCTTGCATACTGCGTGACCGACTTAGTCCCTTGACGCAGTTGTAGCAAGGCGGTTTTTGCTCGCTCACCCAAATGCGGGTCCTCGAAACGGTGTCGAAGGGCGATCATGAAGTCATCAAGACTTCGCAAGACCGGGGAGCGGAGCTCATACTGCAGTACCATCCAGGCGGCCGCCTCACCCTGTAGAAGAGACGCCACGTATTGGACCCGGGATTCTTCCGAGGTAAAGGTCCGGGCCTGTTCCCACATAAAAATGTCCACTTGTACCATAAAAAACGTCAGCTGGTCACTCGACCCGTCATACGTGATCTTCAGGTCTCGGTGGGCCGGTGGAGCGGGACGGATGGGAGGTGCGGGAGCCACAGGTGGGCCTGGTTGCTGCCCTCCGTCCGCATGAGCCACGGGTGGCGTCGGAACCTTCAGGTCGTCCATGGCTTGAGCCATGTCCAGAATCACCGCGTTCATGGCATCCATCCGGTCCAGTAATTCCTGGCACTCCTCCTGCCAGCGCTGCCGCTCCTCATCCATCTGGTGAAGCAGCAGGGCTTCCTTTCGGGCGGGATCGTCCTCGAACCCCAACCAGTGAACCGCAGTCCGTCGTGACCGCGCGTCGCTCTGCGGGAGCGACCAACCCCGGGGAGACTCCAGCCAGGTATTCAAGCGGGTAGACTTGGGCTTTGTACCCAGACCCGATCCCGAGTCAGCTCCACTGGGCGTCTTCCCAGTCGACTTCCCTTCCGAAGGGGCCGGATCGGGCTGCTTGGGTACGGCGCTGTCCTTCTTGTCGTTGTCATCCCCGTTGCCTGCCATAGCTGTCCAAGAACGGTACAGGAGCAGGACAACGAGGCAGAGGACTTGCAACTTAATGTGAGGGTTCCCAACCTCCCTGTGCAAACTCCATAAAATCACTTGCTCAGACGGTCATGCAGAAACAAGGAACTTTATTGGAAGCTTCAGGTTAGTATAGGCCTTACAATGGCAAAGTTGCAAGTGCTAGCAATTTCACAAAGACAGAATTATAACCCCTACAGGGAAGCAGATGTCAAAAGCATGTTATGGGAATCTACGAGATAATTGTGCATGGTACAGGAACATCAAAGACCTCAGGAAGCTCGTTATTACTA
The DNA here is from genome assembly GCF_029931775.1 of Euleptes europaea. Lineage (NCBI taxonomy): Eukaryota > Metazoa > Chordata > Lepidosauria > Squamata > Sphaerodactylidae > Euleptes > Euleptes europaea. Next base: position 73,945,961 of record NC_079316.1, read on the forward strand.
TCTACACACCAAGGCCATAGCTGGTGGGAGGGAGTCGGAGAGAGCAAGGGAGGAGGATGGTGGGAAGAGACATTCCAACCTGGGGCCTGCTGGACACAGCGCCTGAACCAAAGAAAGGCAAAAGGCCTGGACTGCTTTTATGAGTCCAGGGGGGGGGGAGCACACAAAGCAAAAGCTTACAGACCCTTACACTATGTGGAATACTGACAACAATTCAATATAGCCCTTCAAGACAGCTAAAAAGGCTCAGATTATTCATGAACCATGAAGCCATTCGCCACAGGGTGGGATGGTAAGTAATTGGCTCATCTGTGTGTCGCTCAGTATTTCAAGGCCAAAATAAAGAGGCTCTGAACACTCTGTTTCCATACTGGTTTCTAGTCATTATAGTTCTGTATTTAGGGTTGCCAACCTCTAGGTAGTAGCTGGAGATATCCCGCTGTTACAACTGATCTCCAACCAATAAAGATCAGGTCACCTGGAGAAAATGGCCCCTTTGGCTATTGGACTATATGGTACTGAAGTCCCTCCCCACCCCAAAACTCACCCTCCTCAGGCTCCACCCCAAAAACCTCCTGCCAGTGGTGAAGAGGGACTTGGAAACCAGGTATTTCCCAACGCAGAGATGGCAACCCTATCTGTATATGTAGTGAGCTCTCCCCCCCCCCCGCCTTAAAAATTAGAGGAGTTGGTTTGTTTATAGCCTTGCCAGACTTAACGTTTAGCCAATTTAACAAGTGTTTACAAGTAAGTACCCAGCTGGTCCCGATCCCCAGTTCCATTCTGTCTCTCCATGGTCACCCAGGATGGATGCATGAGTTTAACTTATTTCAAACCAATTTTTGGGGACTTGTCTATCCCCTTTAAAACAAGTCCTTAAGTAGCTACGAAGTATCTCCTGTAGATTTGTCTATTTCTACGTTTCATGGCCAAGATCCAACATGGGGAGAGATGCCTTATATACATACAGTTCTTCATGTTGATGTTCCACACCTTATGCTTGGTATAAAAGCAGACTTCAGCCTCTTGCTTTGTAGCATAAGATCAATTTTGTACATACAGTTCTGCTGATGCACACATGGTAGTCTGTTTTTACACATGTATTGCATTATCTGGATTGCAGTGTGTGTTTAGAAACTCCGCAGGGAGTAATTATTGGCTCCCATGATTCATTTTTGTTAACCACAGTCTAATTGTGAAAATGGTCCCTGGCTTCTAATCACCAGGAGGCAGGGCTTCTGAACTCCCCACACCCTCCAGTCTTACCCAATGGATCTTAGGCTCTTTAATCTCTTTAGCTGCTCCATATGTATTGTCCTAATGGGCTCCAGCTATCCCTTTTCCTCCTCATATTAGTCTCTGAGTAACAAGAAATGTAATCCTGAAAAAAAAATCAACCCAACAGATTTGCCTCTGGAACAAATTAAGCAAACAAATTACATTTCTACAGATTGTCTAATTGCATAATCAGACTGCCAAATTTTCATTTTCTGGGTGCAGGATGTAATTTTGTTTTACTTTTTTTTTTTGCACAGTAATCTAACCATGCTGTCCTAAACAGAGGTATACCCTTCTACGGCCATTGAAGTGAATAAGTTCAGAAAGATAATAACTTTGCTCAGTATTGTACTATAAAACCCCAGCCTACCTTATCTACGTTAAAATATGAGCAAGGCATACGCTGGAAGCAATACATGCCAGATTGTCAAGCAGTGAGTTCACTTGTTCTTTCAACCTTGCTATTATTGCTTCTAATAATGGTCCAAAGGTTGTGGCCACTGTACCATCAAGAATGGGGAAATTTGCTCAGCTGGCATGTTTTGCACAGTCCCTTAAACTGATTGTTCATGATTTCTTAGGTAAACATGAGGCTATAAAAGGCAAGAGCTTGGAAGAAGAAAAGTGCTATGTATTATTATTATTTAACCATCAGAAATCAAAGTCTTTTGGCCACTCCACTTCCTTTACAGCTCATAACACCTTCTTCAGAACTTGCAGGAGCTAAAAGACTGGCACCACACCAGATCAGAACAGAGATACAGTAAAATAAGTCAAGGAAAATTCCCACCTATATATGGCTGAATGACTCTTTGAGCAATAAAATGTCATTAGTGACTATAAAATGCTACAGGGGGATGATGGAGGGCACTCTGAATTTGGCTTTCTCCCAGTAAAGTCGTACAGAGAACTCATGTGCCAATTTGCAGTGCCGCTGACTCTCTTTCGATAGCTATTTCATTTCTCAGTCATTGCCACAGTAATTTGATGCTCAATTTTTCCCTTTCTGCATCAGTGCCACATATTTCACCTTGATACAACTGTTCCCTTTCTCATCCTTTTGTTAGCCTCCACACCACTATTTAACTCAAGGGATTACTGGCTGAAGGGAAATTAAAAGGAAGGAAACCCTCTAAGGAACCTTAGGGTACAATATACTTCATACTGATGTCAAGGACAATGTTACCATTGACTTGAGCAGACCAGAGGTAAAGCTACCCTCCAAAATCTCCTTCTCTACTGTCTCATTCATTTTCAATATGAAATTATTATTATATGATGAGTATTTTGGACAGGTGAGAGGGTAAGGTGCCTCTGTTAGTCTCTTGCCATGAAAACCCCAAAAGGGGTCGCCATAAGCTGGCTGCGACTTGAGGGCACTTTACACACAGAGAGAGGGTAAGGTGCAGCCTGGGGAGATCTAGGCTGCAATCCTGAAGCGGGGGGCAAAGCTCCTTAGGAGGCGGTGTGACCCCATGGCACAAAGTGGCACCTATGCTGGCACAGGGGCAAACACACCGGCGCCGGAGAGCTACAAAGGGAAGGCCAGAAGGGAAAGCTCGCATTGGTGTGTGTGTGTGTGGGGGGGCATGCTTGGGTTCCTCTTTTCTATGGGGGATTTTTTTGCTTTTTCCATTTCCCCTCCTTTAAAATTTTTTGTTTTGTGGCCAGGAAGTCTCTGAGGGGCCGGTGCAGCTGCGCCACCCCCAGCAGCCGCGTATCCACCCCTCCTCCCAGGAATGGGCTGCCCGTTTCAAATCCCTACTCATTGTGAAGCTCACACCTTGGATCAATTGGAGATGAGTATCCTGCAATTCACTTCCACTAAATGTAAATGTAATTATGTTATTAGAAGTGTTGCAGTTGCAATCTGTAGTATGGGACTGTACATCCATTGTATCAAAAGAAGCATTTCTGCTTGGACAAGGATGTTGATCTAGTTTTTTTTTATTAATTTTAATGGAATAATGAAATTAAAGTATGGTATTTCAACACAGGAAATGCACACAATCATACAAGGATTACGCCATACACCACTATGAGCCTTGCATTAAGAAGCTTTGGAGTTACAGATTGATGACACCGGATGTTCTGGGCAATCTTATTCAGCAGCCTCATATAAATGGTGAAGAGCACAGACAAGAGAACAGAACACTGTGGCACTCCACAGGACGAATTCCATCCCTTTGATTCTGTTCCTCCTATCTGACAGCCTTAACAGAATCTAGGGAAGAAGTTGAATTGTGCATTCCAGCTCAGTAAAAAACAAAACAAAAAACCCTCTTTCAATTTTGCTCCTCCCTTTTGATAAATCCACGATTCTTTATTTTCACTCTATTTTCTGTTTCCTTAAAATGCATGCTTTTTCAGTATTAATTGTTCATCAATAAATCAACTTTATATAAATGGTATGAATAAATAGTGTACAATTATGTATGAAATAAAACCTATATGCAATGTGAACATATCTATAAAACCTAAAGCGAACACTGGCGAACTGAAAACATTTACACAAAAATCAATGAAGACAGAAGGAAACAAAGTAGAGAACATTTATTTATTTATACCAAAATTCTCAGGGCTATTTTTTTAACATGCAGCATGTCCTGATTATCCAGGAAATATGCAATGATTCTATGCAATCACAATGGTCATTCTGTATTCTCTTAATAGATAAAATGTCCCATAATATTATATGCCTTAAGAGTGCAAAAATAGTTATAAAACATCGTTGCAGTGCAAAGTGGGACAGATGCTCAGGCACAGTGATTTATTGTGTCCAGTTTCTGATGTTCCACTAATTGTGATGTGCCCATCCCATTCTTGTAATGTGTATGTACGAGTAATATCCATGCATGAGCTGCCAAATGCTGCTGTAGACTCTGGTGTTCCAATACTTAGTGCAAACGAATGAGGAACAGATCTATCTGAAGCAGGATTAGAACCAACCACACACATATGTACATACAAAGAAATAAGGCACTGCTCTGTCATCTGACACACTGAAGCACATTGCACTTGGTTACTGCGATCATCAAACTGCTAAGCTTGCCTTTTTTAAAAAAAATTCAGAACTGAGAATATGAACATCACTTTCTTATCATGTGCCAAGGCAAAAAAAATTGTTATGCTTGTGAGGGGCAAATCCAAGAATCAACACTGTCAAACCGTTGTAGTGGAGAATAGTCCCTAAATTTGGTTGGAATCTTGCCTTGTAACATACTTAGCACGATAGTCAATCCAGCCCTAGCAGGGACATAGATTTTTCTGTTCAATTCCTGGTTGATTTTAAAGGTATTGCTTCCAGTGGTTTTTTTTTATTTTTAAATTGCACTTTTCAACAAAGGAGACTCTGTTGATGCAGTTCTTTGTTATTTTGTTGTCAGAATCTGTTTTCATCAATTAATGGTTTAAAACCCTTCTGATCTTCAAATGTGAATAAAATGATGCCAATCCTGTTTGCTCTTTTACAGGCAATTTGACAGCTATGGTTCTTGCCAGCATTGTATTTTCCTCCATTATCTTATTCCTTCCAAATGCTATCTGGCAGTATGTTACTAAGAAATTAGCCTGCCTCCCTACCTCTGATTGCCCAGATGGACATCTTAGAAAGCTAGAGGAAAGCAACTTGACAACTGGAAACTAGCCAGTTCTCAGGAAAGATGCATTGCATTGTGCATAAGGGACCAAAATGTTATAGAATTAAAGGAACAGAAGGTGTCAATGCAGAAAGAGAACTGATTAACAAGGTGGCAAGTTCAAGGGGAATTATCAGAATATTACAGTCTATACCAAGGCTGGTCTTAAACTTGATTAGTTATAACCTGCATTGGACTCAGAAATGGAGACAAGACAGCATAGTCACAGAGACATGATTGTTCTTACAGATGGCAGCGATAAATTCTTGCTTTCCTGCTGTTTATATATTAGACTAATGGCTACTCTGTAATGTAATGGCAGGTAAAAGTAAAAATAAGAACGGTATTCAAATAGTCTAAAACTGATGCTTGGTGTCCAGCCCCAAACACTATTTCACTGCCTACCAGTATAAGCTGATTATTGTTAAAGTTAAGTTTGTCCAAATGTCTGCAGAATTTTGTCCCAGTGGCTCTAGTTAAACAGATCAATGGACAAAACTTTATACCAGTTACAGGTAGGGTAGCCCAATCTTGTCAGTTCTCAGAAGCTAAGTAGGGTTAGCTCTAGTTTGTACTTGGATGGGAGATTAACAACAAAGTCCAGGGTCACTATGCAGAGGCAGGCAATGGCAAACCACTTCTGAACATCTCTTGCCTTGAGTCATGAGTCAGCTGTGACTTGATGGCAAAAAACAAAAACACCCCCCCCCCAAAAAAAAACAGGCATAGACCCAGAGCAGACTTGCAGAGTTCTAGGGGTGAGATGGACACATGGATCAATGCCAGCATAATAATCACTATATAACCAACCCTTTAAATGTTCTGTGGCATCATGGGACGCTGCAGCCTGTCCTGGAGTCAAATGAGGGGAAGGGCCTGGCTGCAGCCCAGCTGAGTAAGGGAGGGGTGGGGCAGCCCTTGAACAAAGAGCTTGCCAAGGCCCACCTGGGCTCCCTCCCAGGCTGCTTGCAGCCAGCCAGGCTGAGGGGCCCTCACCCCCACAGGGCACGCGCCTCCAACACTGAGCCAGCGGGACCAGCCTTCTCCCCTCTGTGCTCCCAGCCCGAGTTGCAAACTCACATGAGTCAGGGCCATTGCTTCCTACCTGTCCCTCCAAGAGTCTTCTCACAGTCCCTCCTCTATTGCCTTCTGTAGCCAGCAAGACTGTTAGTTTTATTCAGTGGTGGCAAGGGTGAAGAATGGCAAGAGACCTGGAGGGAAAAGAGGGCAACATAACTCGGTGCCTCAGAAAACTGAAAATATTTTCTCTGGCCAAGGGCTTGGCAATTCTCCCTGCAAGAGATCCAAGGAGCCATCAGAATAATTCAGTCCTTGGTGATTTCAGATGGTAAAAATGAAATTAGCTACTTCTGTTTCTATCACTGCAGCTAAGGCAAGCCCCAGCATGGGCTGCTTCTCTCATTGACTTATTTGGAAACAAATTAATTTACTTCCAAATACTCTTGATTGTTAGGGTTGCCAACCTTCAGGTACTATCTGGAGATATCCTGCTATTACAACTGATTGCCAACTGATAGAGATCAGCTCACCTGGAGAAAATGGCCGTTTTGGCCATTGGGCTCTATCGCATTGAAGTCCCTCCCTTCCCCAAACCCTACCCTCCTCAGGCTCCACCCAAAAAACCTCCCACCAGTGGTGAAGAGGGACCTGGCAACCCTATTGATTGTAGTGGATATGTTTGGCTGATAGAAGAAATTATAATGGAGTATGCAAAAAAAATTATTTCTTCACTATTAAGCAAGCAGAATTAAATTAAATAGGCAGGAGATAAAGTATTTTTAAGCCAGTATTGAGATCTATAGAGCAGACAGAATTTTGTAATTTGGGACAGGTTCAAGTCATAAAGCCTTGGTGCAATCATCACCCATCAGCCTAAACCTTCCTCACAGAGCAGTTGAGTGGATAAAAGAGGGAAGACCATGTAAAGGAGCTGTGATCCTTGGAGGAAAGTTGGTCAAAGTGGTCTGGTAGCACAGAGGTCATAAAAATTAGCAGGAGATGGATACTATAAACTGGAAGACAAATTCATTGACAATGGCTTGGTTGGTGGCATTGATGTGTGTAATGGCCCTTTAGGAATAGGGGTCAGGGTTCTTAAGGCAACACACATCCGCCCCTTTGCCCCCCTAAAACCAGGATACTGATTCTTATGTGGAAAGGAATGATGTGATCAAAGTGACTTCTCTTGAATGAAGCTTCCTTATATTATGGAGAATGGACCATAAGGGAGATCAGGTAGCTACCATGTCTCTTTAGACATTTATGAATTGGGCCTAGGAAAGTAGTGGGTGAGTTATATTGTGGTTGTCTCAGTGCATCTGTGGAATGTAGTGGCAAAGGAAGTACTTCCCAACTAAGCCACAGAACTAGGCAGAATGATGAATGAAGGCCATGAAGCACCAGAACTCTACAGTTTGTCATGGAAGATGTATTTTTTGTCAGAACAAAACATTTGCCATTTCTCTGGGTTGATACTGATCTGTTGACACTAACTTAAATTCTAAATCACATTCTAATTTTTTTTCTGATTCTTTATGATCACGTTGGGACATAAATATTGCACAACTCTTAATTTGTCTGCAACGTGGTTTGTGATCTTGCATGAAGACAGAGCACAACAAGCCTGAGATTACTCTTAGTCAGAGAAAATCATTTGGAGGGAAGGCAGTCCCTGGCTCAGGAGAGGGCCGACTGGCTGCCCCCCATTTGCCTGGCAACCCCTCCCCCCAGAACTTATCTTTCAGTGACACCAGCACAGAAGGTACCAGCACTGCCAGGCCCTTGGGAGGATCAGTACCCAATGACTGAGGGCTGATTTAATGCACTAGACCATTAGTGCTTAGTACAGTCAATGGAGTAATAAGAATTTCTAATACGCGCAAACACAAAACTTGGGTTGCGAGTTCCAACACCACAGAACAGGCTGGTGACATAAGCTGAGCCTCAGAACAAAAATCCGTCTAAATTGTTCTGAATTTAAACACTGGTTTTCATCCTTTTGGGACACTTTATGCTTTAGGCAGAGCTTTTCTACAAGGTTTTACAATGTATGTGTGCATATTATACCTCCAAATTGCCTCCAAGCTGACAATCTTTCTGGTGCATTATGACTCTGCTGCCAAAGATCTACCTAGCCAAATTAAAAATAATCCCTAAAGAAAAAAAAAAACTTCAGCATGGTCTGTTGTGAGGAACCTTTGACCTTGTAGAATATATTCAAATCTTAAAGCAAGTCTGTCAGCAGTAGCACAAGCCCTATACAAACACACCAGCATCCTGAATGATAAATATGCTATATTTACCCAGTGATTTCTGTATAGTATTTTATGCCCCTGCTAATTTATTTGAAAATCTTAACCTGCTAGGTTATAAATTCAGCAGTGTTTGATAATGAGTGGTGGTGAAATAAATCAGCACCTGGAAAAAAAACATATTCCAAAAAAACTCTGCAAAAGAAAAAAAAATCTTCCGCTTCATATGTCTCAGTATAAGAAAAGGTATGACAGCCATGACAGACAGACATATTAACCTTTTATAAATCCTTGGCATCTAATCCCTTTAAGTATTACTTCATACAATTCTCCCATAAAAGAGGCATATAACATTAAAGCTCTATATCACAAGTAGCTTTATTACTGAAAGCCAACACTTATAGACAGCCTGAGAAGTCTGTGGAGGAGAGAAGAGACATCTTTGCTTGTGTGCGTATTAGATGGATTTCCTTTGGTATGAATCATGTTATTTGGATTTCAGATTTCCAGTTCTGTTTGGAAACAAATATTGTGTGTGGGTGTGTGCACATGCGTGTGTACATTCACATGCCAGTGTGAGTGCTTGTCTCTTTATGCACAGGGCACAAGGGCAGACCTTAGAGGTACATGGGTCTCTATTAGGCGACTGTTCAGTAGTTTGGTGGTATTCAGACAATATTGAAACATTCCCAAATGAACTTTGCAGGGAGACATTTTCATTCGCTGCCTCCCTCCTCATGCATATTAACAAATGGTATGCAAGGCCTCATTTAATTCACTGATTTTACATTCGGATCACTTTCTCTTTTACAGCTATTTTTACCGGGCTTCATTAATCTTTGTTGAATACAATGGCATACATCTTTAATGCGGCCGCTGTCAAGTCATATTTCAGTAAGAGCTGCAAACTGAATGACAGCAAGCAATATTAATAAATTTAACATAGACTATATCAATTTTTAACAGAATGAATGTGGAAGCTAAATGTATTATTTTTCATTTAAATCATAGGGTTTATCACCAGTTAAGTAGCAGCGATTTCAGGAAACTTGTGACGTGCCGTACAAATAGATTTACATCTCATTAATAAGTAAATTAGGCAAATGCCTTTCAAGTTCAGACAAGTACATAAGTGTAATCTCCATATTAAAGGAGTAGTCTTTGATAAACCACGGAGGAATTGCAGCAGCCAACTATGTGACATGTTGCCAGAGCCTGAACCCTTCCACATTCCCACCTTTAATTATACTGGTTCATTACTAAAGAGATAAGTGTCTCTCCAGTTAAGATTCTATAAATGAACAGCATGAGGGTACCTCCCAAATCATTTTTGAAGAAACCATGAAAAGGTGGTAACGGTTATGGAGGGGGGGAACGAATTATCACCTGCTCTCTTTCTTCCTTCCCTGTAATAACATTAAAATATTAAGATGAATTCTTTTTTAAATCTCAGAAAGAAATTGTCCATTCAGAATGCTATTTTGTTTAAGAACAAAAAAGGTTGGGACAAAAAAAAACTTATAATATTTTAGGGGGGGAATCCTTCATAAATCCCAACAGAGATAATTTGCTGCAAAATTTAAACCCAGCGAGAACTTGTCTGTCTGTGTTAAATAAAAAAGTTACGGTTGGTAGGAGACATGTTTTTGCAGTAGCTTTAGCGATTATAGGAAATTACATGCAAAGCCAGAGTTCTGATCCTAAGTTAATTTATAATTGGAAAAAACTTATTAATTAGCTATGGCATTCTAATTAAGAATTAGAGGGCTGTGTGTTAAAAAGCCAGTCAATACCGAACTGTCAGATTTTTTTTTTTTCCAGACAGCTCTCTGTCCACTTTTCCTCTTGTTTTCTTTTTTGGTATATGCTGATCACGGACAGCAACTATCCTTTGGAGTATAGCTATTCTTCCAATATGGCTTATTGGGTTAAAAATATAAAGTATGCCATAATGAACATTATTTTTAACAAGTAGTGCACATTTATGAAATGCAGGAAATAGACTGCATCTTTAATTCATGCACATACATTCAAGTTCCATTAGTCTTTCAATGAGTGCGGACAGGGACGATCACAAATCTGGTTAGTTATGAAAATGCTGGATACCCACCAAGAAATATTTACTTTATACACCCATAGGATAAGAACATAAGAAAGGCCCTGCTGGATCAGACCAAGGCCCATCAAGTTCAGCAGTCTGCTCACACAGTGGCCAACCAGGTGCCTCCAGGAAGCCACAAACAAGACGAGTGCAGCAGCACCATCCTGCCTGAGCTCCACCACACCCAAAACAATAGGCATGCTCCTTTGAAACTAGAGAGAATAGGTATGCAGCATGACTAGTATCCATTCTAACTAATATCCATGAATACCCCTCTCCTCCATGAATATGTCCACTCCCCTCTTAAAACCCTCTAAGCTGGCAGCCATCACCACATCCTGGGGCAGGGAGTTCCACAATTTAACTATGTATTGTGTGAAAAAATACTTCCTTTTATCTGTTTTGAATCTCTCACCCTCCAGCTTCAGCAGATGACCCCGTGTTCTAGTATTATGGGAGAGGGAGAAAAACTTCTCCCTGTCCACTCTCTCTATATAATCATAGAGTCAAAGGGGCAGCATTCTGCTCTTGCTGCCTCACATGGGTAAGAGTTGTGGAGCTGTTCTTGTATCATTGTATGTATGCCTACAAAAATATATTGAGATAGGTACCAAAGGCATGAACTGGTAGATTTGAGACATTTCCTCTCATTTAATGCTCCATTCTCCATGCCGATGTTCTAAGCTGGTCACAGTGTTCCCTTAAAACATCTTTATGCCTCCAATACTGTTTCCCTAAGAAGGCAGTCTCCACTTTAGTTTGGGGGAATTAGCTGAAGACAGAGAGCAAGAGGGGGGTAACTGGGCTCAATAACCTGTGTATACCAGCATAGCCCTGAGTGAAAAACTGTCAGATGACCAGGCAGTTGTATAATTAAAATATGGTTTTAGTAAAGAATAAAAATAGTAAATCAAGTAAATCATATGCACACAAAGCATGTATGAGCTGACTAAGAGAAAAGGGAGGAAGTTGGATAGGGTTTCAGGGATGGGTGATAGTTACCAGTCTTGAAAGGACATCCTGGTGAAGCAGTCCTGAAGAGGAAAATGACCAGCGTTTCCAGGAGCAAAGCAAAAAGCCCACACACAAGTGGGGGTGCATGCATGGATCCAGAACACACACACACTATGAATAGCCAAAGGACCAACAAAAGAAAACAACTCGGCACCATCCTCTATATGACAGTGACACCCCTTCAAGTACTTGAAAATGGTTATCATATCTCCTCTCAGTCTTCTTCTCTTCAGGCTAAGCATACCTCTGAGTGGCATCCATTTTTTGGGGAGCAGTGACTTTCTCTTATGCCAGTCTTTGGCCCTTGTGCCTTAGCAGGAGGAGGAGTCTGATTGCTTACAATACTTTCTTTCATAGCATTGGAATTTTCAGAGGGAATTAAACATTAAAAGAGGTAAGTTTAGTCTTTGTGCCAAAAAAAATATTACTTGCATATTTAAAAACACAAACTGCATATTAAAACATTTTTTAAAAATATATATTTTATTACGTTTTAACATAGCACAACATACACTGTATACCTTTCCATTCACATACAGATTGGGCTTCTTCCAGGGTTGATATGTTAAAGCATTTTAAATGTATATACCATTTTGACACATTTGCATTAATATAGAGTGAAAAAGAAGAGTCACTAAAATGGGAAGTATTTTTCCCCCATTAAGCATCATTATGCTGAAGATCACGGTTACAATGATAAGCAAAAGTACAAAAAAGAGTTCTCAGTTTTGACTACTTCCACCTTCCCTCAGCCAAATAATACTGTATATGACTTCTAACATTTGCATATTCCTTGCTAAGGCTTCTCCTTCAGTGAATGGTGGTGAATCATCCAGGAAGAGAAACAACGTAGGCCACATCCATGGATATTGCAGTGTTATGACACTATAGCAGCCATTCAAAACAGAATTTTCTGGTGCAGAAAAGCCAGTCCAGCAGCACATTATTGCTACAGTGCAATGACAGCATCCAACAATATGTGTATGTGGCCCTACAATTAAAAGGTTTTTAAAAAGGTAAAGGTCCCCTGTGCAAGCACCGGGTCATTCCTGACCCATGGGGTGGCGTCACATCCCAACGTTTACTAGGCATACTTTGTTTACGGGGTGTTTTGCCAGTGCCTTCCCCAGTCGTCTTCCCTTTACCCCCAGCAAGCTGGGTACTCATTTTACCGACCTCAGAAGGATGGGAGGCTGAGTCAACCTTGAGCCGGCTACCTGAAACCAACTTCCATAGGGATCGAACTCAGGTCATGAGCAAAGCTTGGACTGCAGTACTGCAGCTTCCCACTCTGCGCCATGGGGCTCCTACAATTAAAAGGTAGGATTTATTAATCCATACTATAGTGTATTTTCCAGTGATCATACAATCTATCCCATCCCTAAAATAAACAAAAAGCTCCGACATAATACATTGAACTGGGCCACAACATTAATAAATTACAATATATAATTTACAGTCTGTAATTTTAAAAAGTAACTAAAAAGAATTTTTAAAAATCAGGTTAACCTACCTCAATTTAGAGTGCAGGGTTTTACAAAAGATTAAGAAAGAAGTTGCTCGTAGCCAGAACCCTATGAGTAAGCACACCTTTGTTTTGAATAAGGTGCTGAACTATACACTGCTAACACAAGCAACACTCACAAATGACAAAGCTGAAAGGGACACCTCCTCCTCCTCAACCATCAGAGTTCTGGCTTCTGGAAATGTAGCTAAATCCAGAAGGGTCCTATCCGACCAACTGCCAGTTGCCTTGGCTGTTTGTACCTGCAACCACTGTTCTCTAAGGATATTGTCTCAGGAACTTACCAAATGTCTCCTTTCTTCCACCACAGCCTCTATTATTTCTGTCCCGAACACCAGGACCGATATTACAAACACCAAATTAAAATTTGCATTTCTTTTTAATTCATCCCAGGGATTAATGTTAACATGAACTCAGTTACATGATGGACTATACAAGTAGGTGGGAAAAAACCCTCTAAACTGACCAAAAAAAAAAAAAAACCCAACCCAAATCAGTCCCTATCTGTCTTCTAATTAAGCCAAGTGGCATCTGCCTCTACCCAAGGTTAAGTCAAAGGTGGGAAAGAGATATTTCAGATCCTACCTACATCATGTACAGGCTCAGCTGAAATGGGGTGAAGTCATGGCCACGCAGAATGTCGATGCAGATCTTTATCCTACGCAGATCATGTGAGTGTGACAAACCATCTCTCTGTTTCTATGAATGAGGGATCAGAGGTAGGGCTGTCGATTCAGTTCGGCCCGAACCGAAAAACAGCCAAATTCCCCCTGATTCGGCTGTTTTTAGTTTGGGTCGAACCGAACTCAAAAATGGCGGGGAAACGGGGGAGCCGAATTCAGCGAGTTCGGGAGTTCATGAATAAATTCGGCAAATTCGGGATGCAGCAGCATAACTGTCAGTAAGCAGCATTCTCCCCCGACCAATCGGTGGCCAAGCTGGGTCTTCTTCTGGCCAATCAATCAGGATTGAGTACTGGAGGAATCAGCTGCTGGGCGGCCCGGCCGGGGAGAGAAAGAGAGAGAAATCCTCGTGGGGGGGTGAGTGTGCACATTCGCTCCTTTCCATGGCTGCAGGGGGCACATTTTTGGGGGTAGAGACCCCAAACTTTCAGTGGAGCTTCAGACGAGACTTCTTAAGAGACCCCCCAAGTTTTGTAAACATTGGGTCAGGGGGTCCCAAGATATGGGCTCCACCCCTTTTCCCTCCCCCCTTTTCCATTTCCGTGGCTGCAGGGGGCACTTTTTGGGGGGTGCAGCCCCCAAACTTTCAGCATAGCTTCAGACAAGCCTTCTTAAGAGACCCCCCAAGTTTTGTAAAGATGGGTTCAGTGGGGGCAGAAATATGGGCTCCCCCTTTTCTCTTTCCGTGGCTGCAGGTGGCACATTTTTGGGGTGCAGCCCCCAAACATTCAGCATAGCTTCAGACGAGCCTTCTTAAGAGACCCCCCAAGTTTTGTAAACATTGGGTCAGGGGGTCCCGAGATATGGGCTTTCCCCTTTTCCCTATTGGGATGAATGGATCACCCAATCCTATATGCATCTCCAGAGCAGCAAATCCAAGGCAAAACCTCCCGTGCTTAAATAGAATCATATTGGATTACCCAGTCCTCCCAGCCCCTCCTGATGGAACAGAAGACAGCCACAGTAAGACCCCTTTGGGGGCTTTAGTCTATAATTTTCTCCTGTGTGTGTGTGTGTGTGGGGGAAGCAGAGTCTCTCTGTGTGTGGGGAGGGAGCAGTTTCTGTGGGGGGGGAGCCAAAGGGGGCTTTCGCCTGTTCTGCTTGGGGTGTGTGTGCCCCCTCGAGTCTCTCTCTCCCTGGTTTGAGGGGGGGCTTCAGTTGTGTGTCCTCAGGTTTTCCCTCATTCATAAGATCGGTTAGGTCTATTTTGATGCTTGCTCAAAACTGGTTTTCAAATGGTGACTTAAAGAATGCATTTGCCTGGTCCCGAGTCCAATGCAAAAGGGGAAATTCCACCCCTCCTGCTCATTATGCATAGCTAGCTGCCTCTGTCCCTTTCCATGGTTTGCAAACTCCCAGGTGTCAGGTGTTGCTTTTGCAAACGTGTTGCTTTGCATGGTTGTGTTGCTTTGCAGTTGTGTTGCTTTGCAAACTTCTTCGCACCTGCCCCGCCCATTATGCATAGCTAGCTGCCTCTGTCCCTTTCCATGGTTTGCAAACTCCCAGGTGTCAGGTGTTGCTTTGCATGGTTGCAAACGTGTTGCTTTGCATGGTTGTGTTGCTTTGCAGTTGTGTTGCTTTGCAAACTTCTTCGCACCTGCCCCGCTCATTATGCATAGCTATCTGCCTCTTTTCCTTTCAATGGTTTGCAAACTCCCAGGTGTCAGGTGTTTCTTTGCAAGGTTGCAAACGTGTTGCTTTGCATGGTTGTGTTGCTTTGCAGTTGTGTTGCTTTGCAAACTTCTTCGCATCTGCCCCGCCCTTGCTCCCCACAGCTCAGCTGTTTTTCAGGGCTGGGAGCTTTGTGCATGAGCTCTGCTCAGAGATGCACATTAAGGGTGGGGAAACCCCTTTCGGGGCCCATATCTCAGCCCCCCCTGACCCAATCTCTACAAAACTTGGGGGGTCTTGCAAGAAGGGTCCTTTGAAGCTCCACTGAAAGTTTGGGACCTCTACCCCCAAAAATGCCCCCCCGGAGCCACGGAAAGGCGTGGTTGTGTTTTTAATGGCTTTATTCGGCCGAATTTTTTTCTTGAACTTTGAATTTGCACCGAATTGTACGGACCTGAAGCAGGGGAGTTCGGACTTCGGCATATTCCAAATCCAGATGGGCCAAATTCGGCTGAATCCGAACTATACCAAATTGTTTTTTTCAACAGCCCTAATCAGAGGCTAACTTTCTTCAGTGCATTTTCTTTAAACCACCAGTAATAAGGGATAAATGGAATTTCCCCACATACTTTAGCAAATATTCCATCCAGGATTCTATAATTCTTTTGAAGGCTTCACCAAGGTAATTTTCCCACCTCCCCCTTTAACTGACTCAGCTGCATTCAATATTTTGTGTTTCTTGTGTCTTGCCTCTTCAGGGTTGTTTCCCCCCCCCCCTTTTGGTTGCAAAGTCACATTTTACTGTTTATGAAGGTTTTATTTTATTTATTTAAAAAATGTATGCACCACCTTTTTGCCACCAGGGCTAATAAGGCAGCTAATAGATTAAAAACATATATAATTTAAAAAATCTTTAAATCGATTAAAACCAGACAAAATATTTTATTAAAACAATTAAAACAAAAACTAAACAATACACACAAAAACATAAAAAAACAATTAAAACATAGGGCAGGAAGAAGGTATCAGTGACTGAGGGAACTCCAGATGAAACAAGAAAGTTTTCACCCAAAGACAGCAACAGAAGGGGGACAGATTAGTCTCCCTGGGAAGAGAGTTCCATAATTTTAGTGCCACAGCTGAGAATGTCCTTTTCTGGGTTGTCACCTGCCTAATCTAAGGAGCAGGACCTCGGAAAATGATCATAGAGGTCAGGTTGGTTTGTAAAGGAGTAGTCTCCAACCCCCACCACAATGAAACTGAGAGTGAAGGGAAGCCCAACTCAAGCCACATGGGAGATCCAAGATCAGGGGTTGATCGGGCCTCAGACAGGAGCCACAGCCTGATCACTAGGGAGATACCTGGAGATTTGGGGGGTTGACCCTGAGGCAGGTGAGGTTTGAGGAGAGGAGGAACTTCAATGGGGTATAATGCCATAGAGTCCACCTTCCAAAGCAGACATTTTCTCCAGGTGAACTGATCTCTGTCAACTGGAGATCAATTGTAATAGTGGCAGATCTCTAGCCACCACCTGGAGGTTGGCACCCTTACTGATTGCAATACCAGGAAGAGCTAGGAGGTCCAGTGATGATAAATGCAGCCAATGAGGCTCAGGCATGGCAGCTGCAGTTGCAGTGATGTCATCAGCAAGCAATGATCACTGTGAGTAGGGTTGCCAGGTCCCTTTTTGCCACCAGCGGAAATTTTTTGGGCTGGAGCCTGAGGGCGGGGTTTGGGAAGGGAATGGACTTAAATGCCATAGAGTTCAATTGTCAAAGCAGCCATTTTTTCCAGGTGAACTGATCTCTATTGGCTGGAGATCAGTTGTAATAGTGGGAGATCTCCAGCTAGTGCCTGGAGGTTGGCAAGCGTAACTGTGAGGCCTCGGAATCCAAGAGCAGGCCTGGTGAAGGCCTGGCCAGGAGGAAGAAGTCTGTCATGGCCAGAATGGGGCAAGAGGGCTCCACCGGTTTGAGTACAGGGAGGCAGAAGGTGAGGGAACTGGTTGGGGGTGGTCCAAGAGGCCAGGCAGATCACAGAAGGGGATAGAGCTTGGCTAGAAGCACACATGGGAATCACAGGAGAGCAGCCAGAGGGGAGGAGCTGTCAAGGCTGGGAAGGGAAGATAGTCATTTTCCCTGCCTTCGTACCTTCCTGAGAGGAATGTGGCATGGAGGAAATGGGTCTGAGTCAGATGGGGGCAGAGCCAGGACGCCTATAAAAAGGATGCTCCCACACATGGCCAGGGAGGAGGCACAAGCTGCACTTCAAATAGAGTCTAAGAGAGAGGGAGATATGGAGCCATTCTGGGGAAAGGAGGAGGACCAGGTTGCTGGAATCATCTCAGGTTCCTAATTCTGAGAACACTGGGAGTCATACTCTCCTCTGGTAAGGTAGCAGATGGTGGGAATGCCATCCCATGGAAAATATCACAAGGGAGTAGGCGGTCCTTCAGGTTTGTTGGTTTCAAGCTATATAGGGCTTTAAAGGTCAACATCAGTGCCTTGAATTGTGCCTAGAAACAGATTGGGAGCCAGTATAGATGGGCCAACGCTGAAGTCATATAGTCCTTATGGCTTACTAACTGCAGCATTCTGCACCAACTGAAACTTCTGAGCACCTATCAAAGGGGCCCCCATGTAGAATGCAGTGCAGCAATCTAATCTAGATATAACCAGGGCATGCAGCACAGTGGCCAGATGTTTTCTGCCCAAGAAAGGATAACTATCTAAAGCTGGTAAAGTAGGCTTGCCAACTGCCTAGTGGGGGCTAGCAAAAGCTCACCAATCCACCTGTTCTGCAGGCAGAAGAGGGCCAGCAGAAAGGAAGGCTGTGTTTGGCATGTGTGTAACCCACGCAATGCGCCAATGACACTTCTGAGTTTACCTGGAAGCGACATGGATGCTCTGGAAGTCGCTTCCAAAACTCTATGGAAACCATAGAATTTTGGAGGCGATTGCTAGAGCATCCCCGTTGCTTTTGGATAAACCTGAAAATGACATCAGTGCATCATGCAGATCATAAAGCTCCACTGGTGGCAGGAGCAACCTGGCAACCCAAAGTAAAAGGCATTCCTGGCCACAGGTACCACCTGCTTATCCAACAGTAGTCCTGGATCTAAGGGCACTCCCAAACTATGGACCTGTTCCTTCAAGAGAAGTGCAACCCTATCCAGAACAGGTGACACTTTTAGCCCTGGTTGTTTCCTGAGGATGTAGAAACTCCTGTCTTGTGGATTTCGTGTTTTATTTCTTTCATGATTGGCCTGAGCCACCCATATTATTAATGATTGTAGTAATGAAATGATAACAATGTAGCATGGTAGATACTGACTGTAATCTTTATTGTGCTATATAAGTCTTTTATATTTATAAAGTCTTTGACAACCATTGGCAGAGTCAGTGTGGTGTCACAGAATGTTGATGAACCCTTCAACTTCTCAAAGAACAAAGATATTAACCATAAAATACTCAAAATCTTCTGAAAGGGAAAGTGGAGTTCAGTTTGGGTGGGATTAAAACTTCACAAGGGCAGTAGGAAGAGGAGGAATTGTGTGGTTAGGTGGGGATGAGGGGCTGGAAAAGGGGATTGGGGACAGAAAAAGAGTGTTCTTCCCTACCTTTCCTGGGCAGTTAAGGATGTTGATTAAAGGAAGTGGGTTGAATAGTTTGAAAAGCAGGGATGTGAAGAAAATGTTAATGGAAATGTTGGAGGAACAAGGGAGCTAGAAGAACATTTGGAAGAGGAGAAGCCTGATTTACAGCCTAAGGAATATGAGCTGTTGGCAATCAGGAAGTGGAGTGATGGTGGAGCTTTGGACAATGGCCTCCTATGAGCCAGGAAACCAAGTGGGTACTAGGCACTTAGCTTTTAAAGTTATAGAACATTAATACTGTGACACAACAATTCTGTGGGTGGCAGTGATGGCCTGTATAGCAGAGTAACATGCCAAGGTCAGCTGAAGGGATAGCTGAATTTTGTACATTAATTTGAACTATCTCGATAGTTTTTGCATCTATATTAATAGAGCAACATATGATAGAGTGCAATATGAAAAAAAATATTTTCCCCTTGCAGAATTCTCCTATAGTTACACTATAATCTTAAACTTTCTTATTCGATGTTTTTAAGAGTACAGCCACACTCCAGAAAAGTTCATAAGAACATGGAATTTCAACAGAGTGCTCCCACTGGTCAGAATACTTCACTATTTGTGGCTGCAACATCTGGAAGCCATATTTAAAAATTAAATGTCTGTGGGGTTTTGTAGTAAGTATACAATTAAACCATTTAAGGTGATGGTTTAATTTCCATTAGTAATAATAGTCAACATTGAATGTTTTAAACACAGACTTCATAAGTTGTTCCCGCAGAAGAGCTATTAAACACAAGTTTTGATATGAATACTGGCCTGTGGAAATGACCCCAGATACTAAGGACATTGCAAACAAGGATGGAAGTGGCCCAACCGAGCATGATACAGGAGAAACAGGAGAGACAAAGCATCTCCCTAATTCTATATAAACCATTTTAAAATACCAATGTAGCCTGAGTTTTAGGTAATGAATGTTGATTACATTTTGATCTGTTTCATGACTCAGAGCCAAATAACATTTCACTTTTTAAACTGTTTATACACAGGTTTTTAAAATGTAAAGTGTCAGTCAACCCAGGCTATATTGCAATTTCATACATACACGGTTAAATGGTTACCACATGCTAGGTGAATTTAAAAAATGCTGTTGCATTCCAGGAATACTTGGAAGTGATATCATGCCTCCCTAGGAATCAGCATAAACTCTATGAGAAACCCATTGAGTTTTTGGCAATTCCTAGAGAGATCTGAGTCATTTCTGCAGGGAAAGCAGAAATCAGTTTTACCATAGAGTTGACACCAATTCCTAGGAAGGCGTGATGTCACTTCTGAGTTTTTCCCCTCCCCATTTCCCCCGTCTCTTGCTGGTTGCCAGGCTGGGCTTGGCAACCCTATTGGCCAAACTGTATAGCTGGGCTTACCATGTGAGTCAAAGCCATGGTGCAGTGAATTTTTCTACATGGTTTCTACTAGATTATATTGTGGCAAGGGGGGCAGTATTTGCTATATGGATACCAATCTCCCTGGCAAATATAATATCTAGATCAGATACACTGATAAATAATGGTGTAATCCTAATACAGATACAATCATTTGAAGAAAAAACACACACACACCCTGGCATGCTATGATAAGGTAACTAGGAAACATACTTCCTCTGCTATCTGTGCCAGTTTTTACAAGATGTTCGGTATGTCCTTCAAAGATCATCAGTAACACCATTCACCAATGTTAATTAATTATATCCTTTCATTAAAAAGATGAATTATATAGGGTCTAATCAATATATTTAATGAAACTTCATTTATTTAAAAGCTTTCTCATAACATCGGTCTTTTCTTCATGATTAGCCTTCTGATAATGAAGAAATGTTTTAAACACCCAGTGTTTTAGTTTTACAAAACAAACTCATCTGTGTCTCTGGTTTTTAGGTGGTAGTTTCTTTTCCAAGTGTTTCACTGGTGTTTCAAGAGAAATAGATTTGAAAGTTGTGATGAAGGCAGACTGCAGGCAAATACTTGTAATAGCCATGTCTGATTAAAGAGAAAACTTATTTAATGCCTTTGCTTTTTTTGGTACTGCAAAGAGCAAACTTTCAATGTGCTTCCTTTTAAAATGCAACAATGTAAAGGTCACAGAGGAGGAGATGAAACTAGGAGTTGTAATAAGGAAGGAGAAATAAAAAATAATGACAGAAATAAATTGTCATAAGAGGGGATACAGTTATGATTTATTGTGATATTCTACAAATTTGGAGGTGATTAAAAGCCACCTAAAATTCACATTAACAAGTCACATAAAAATGGAATTAAACTAGTGGGCATAATGTGGCAGGGTATAAAGAAAAATCATGACAGAAATAAATTGACAGAAGAATGATACTATTC
The DNA here is from genome assembly GCF_029931775.1 of Euleptes europaea. Taxonomy (NCBI): domain Eukaryota; kingdom Metazoa; phylum Chordata; class Lepidosauria; order Squamata; family Sphaerodactylidae; genus Euleptes; species Euleptes europaea. Next base: position 73,967,065 of record NC_079316.1, read on the forward strand.
AAGTTTTACTCTGCCGCGTCACACTGACAGGAGACTAGTATTTTAATTTCAGAGTTGTGGTTGAGTTTTTGGAGTTCATTAAAGGCCCACATTAAGAATCTCATAAAAGTGAGAAGAAATTAGTGACCATAATGTGGCAGAGGAAATAAAGAAACAATAATGACAGAAATAAATTGACAGAAGAATGATACACTTAATGTTTCACTCTGACACCCTCTATTAATAGGCCGCTGGTAGCTGGAGCAAATGTCATTCATATTTTAGCCAAAGTATACCACTAATTAGGCCGGCTTTCTGCACTGGAATTAAATTTGAGATCCCTCACCTTTAGAGTGGGATCATTTGAATTCTAAAGAAAAGAGCTGGTGACAGGGAAAAAAAAAACTTTCTACTTGGGCTTTTCTAATGAGATAAAATTCCCCCTTCTCCCCATTTCCCAACTATAATTGCTGATTATGTTGTTACACAGTAGCGGCTCTCTACTCTCTCCTCCCAATCATTATGATTTACTCTGGCATATCAGGGTGCTTCAAACACAGACTGAAGTGGTTTGAGTCTAATTTAGCACTCATTTAGGCCGCAGGTACCAACCAAGGTAAACACTGCATTGTTATAATTAATTACCCCTTAGGCCTAGCCAGGCCATCTCTGTTTCAGCTGACCCTTATAATAATAAGGCTTAGGGGCATATTGTATTTCTTTTGACAGATTAATTAGAAATTCAGCCGTGGAGGTACAAAGCCACTCTGTCATGAATATTTAAATGGACTGACACAAAAAATCATGAAAGGGCTGCTGAACTACATGACAGACAGGGGATATTAGGCAAGTGATTCTAATCAATAATCTCTTGATCTCTTACATATTAATACACTGCCTGCTGTTATTAAGCTCCATAATAAGGAAGGGGAGAGAAAGTTAGTGTAGCTCTGCTGTAGGCCTCGCTGGGCCCCCAGTGTATACACTAACTGACTGAGAAAATGCACAGAGGAACCAAACCTCAGCCTCTTCAATCTAATCCAATCTTAAGGAATGGCAGCTCTGAGCATCACCGGCTGGATAATTATTGGCCCTGACAAGGTGAAGGCGTTTGCAGGCAAATGAGATAGGAAGTAGGATAAGTCCCCAGACCACCCAGCACAGGGCATGCTTAAAACCAACCACACGCTACTGTTCAGACTTGTATTTGCTTTAACAGGGGAAATATGGGAATCACAGTGCTTTTGAGTCATGTTGAAGGGTCAGTGACAGTTGAACGCTGGGAGCTTGCTGTTCCTGTTGTTAATGTTAACTTTAACACCAAGTCAACTGGATTTACCCTTGGTCCCTTTGCTCATCTCCTATAACATCAAGGCCACTGAATGAATTAATCAGTATAGTCTGGCTGAATATCATCTAAATTCATTATCATGAGTTATTCCTATAATCTGCAAAAGGAAGCAAGGGAGATGGCTCTGGAAATGCGCTGCTGCTGCTGCATCAACAAAGAATGTTTTGAGCTTTGCATTACAGAAATTGCGTGCTTTAAGAGCTTGGGTGGAGGTTAACGGTAATAATGGTGTGTGCCCTGGATAATAGGGCTTGGGGGTGGTGGGTGGGGATGGAGCAGCAGCGTAATCAGTATTGTATGTATTCACAGAGCTAATATATATTCCGTTGTCTAGCTTAAAAAATACACACACACACACACACGTACACAATTGTCTGCGTGAGAAAAGGAAGCTTTCTGGAAGAGCTCCAGTATTTCTCTGACTAACTTTCAAAAGACTGTTTGACAGTAAAAAATAATGATTATTACCATAATGAAACCACACACACAGTGAAGGACTTGCAGATAGCATTACAGGGACACTGCTTTTTTTCAAAAATATGATTAGATTATTGCCAAGACTGGGGAAATAACAGTAGTGTTCTACTCGACACTGGCATGTTCTCATTTGCTCTTCTGTCTTCAGTTCCATGAGCTTCAATACAAGAAGCAGGATGACAAGTATACTGAGATGACAAAAGGTCTAGAAGACAAAATCATATGAAGAATTGGTGTGGTATCTTAAACTTGTTAAAAGGAAATTAGATGATTAAGGAGGAATATGCTGACAGTTTTTATGGCAAGCCGGACCAATGGACCATCTAACGTTACTGTCTACCCTAACTAGCAGCCTTTTCCCAAGATTTCTGAAGCGCTTTCCCAGCACCGCTACTCAAGATTCTTTTTACATGGATGCCAGGGATAGGGCTGTCGATTCAGTTCATCCTGAACAGAAAAACAGCCGAATTTCCCCCGATTCAGCGGTTTTCAGTTCGGATGGAACCGAATTTAAAAAAAGCGGGATGATGAACTAAATTCAGTGAGTTCGGGGCAATCACTGAATAAATTCAACAAATTCGGGGGCTCCGTATCAGCATCATAACCGTCAGTTAGTAAGCATTCTTAGTAAGTTAGTAAGAATTCTCCCGCGGCCAATCGGTGGCCAAGCTGGGTCTTCTTCTGGCCAATCAGTAGCGGTTGAGTGTGTGAGCCCAGCTGCTGCACGGCCCGGGGAGAGAAAGAGAAAGTGTCTATTTGTGTGAGAGAGAGATCCCCGTGGGGGGGTGCGTGTGCACATTCGCGGCTTTCCATGGCTCCGAGGGGGCATTTTTTAAGGTAGAGGTCCCAAAATTTCAGTGTACCTTCAGGGGACCCTTCTTGCAAGAACCCCCAAGTTTGGTGACGATTGGGACAGGGGGTCCTGAGTAATGCGGTCCCCCACATCCATCCGCTGAGATCCTGTGCATCTAGAGAGCGGCAAATCCAAGGCAAAACCTCCCATGCATAAATGGAATCATATTAGATTACTCCTGAGTCCTGAGTCCTCCTGACTCCCACTCCCTGCTCCTGATGGAACAGAAGAGTCAGAAGACATCCACAGTAAGACCCATTTTGGGGCTTTTCTCTATAATTTTTTTCCTGTGTGTGTGTGTGTGTGGGGGGGGGAAAGCAGAGTCTGTGTGTGTGTGGGGGAGCAGTTTCTGTGGGTGGGTGGGGGAGCCAAAGAGGGCTTTCACCCATTCTGCTGAGGGGTGTGTGCCTAAAGATTTACTTCTCCTCTGTGCTCCTGCTGGAAGACATTCACACAGTTTGATTTTGGGTTTTTTTCTCTATACCTTTTCTCCTGTGTGTGTGTGTGTGTGGGGGGGAAAGCAGAGTCTGTGTGTGTGTGTGGGGAGCAGTTTCTGTGGGTGGGGGGAAGCAAAAGGGGGCTTTCGCCCGTTCTGCCGAGGGGTGTGTGCCCGCTTGCCTCTGCGGGAGTGTGTGTTCTACTTTTAAAGTTTTAAAGTGTAAAGTTGAGTCTGTGCGGCAGCTAGTGAGTTTCTCTCCACTCGGCACCCAGGCCGCGCCTCCTCCTCCTTGGTTTTTTTCCCCTTTGGGGCCGAGCCATACTGGTTTGAGAGGGGGGTTTCGCCCGTTCTGCCTGGGGGTCTGTGTGCCCGCTCGCGTCTCTCTCTCCCTGGTTTGAGGGGGCGGCTTCAGTTGTGTGTCCTCAGGTTTTCCCTCATTCATAAGATCGGTTAGGTCTATTTTGATGCTCGCTCAAAACTGGTTTTCAAATTGTGACTTAAACAATGCATTTGCCCGGTCCCTAGACTCCCGACTCCCGAGTCCAATGCAAAAGGGGAAATTCCACCCACCTGCTCCTTATGCATAGGTAGCGCACCTCTCTCACTTTCCATGGTTTGCAAACTCCCAAGGTCGTGTCACGCGTTGCTTTGCATGGTTTTACAAACTCCGAGTCCAAACGGTCTATTTATTTCTATTCATTCCAATGGGCTGATCATGGGTGGAACCCCTTCCGGGCCCCATATCTCGGGACCCCCTGACCCAATCTTCACAATACTTGTGGGTTCTTGCAAGAAGGGTCCCCTGAAGCTACACTGAAATTTTGGGACCTCTACCTCAAAATCTGCCCCCCCTGGAGCCGCGGAAAGGCGCGAATGTGTTTTTAATGGCTTTATTCGGCTGAATTTTTTCCTGAAGTCCGAACTTAGTGCCAAATTGCACGGATCCGAATCGGGGGAGTTCGGACTTCAGCATTTCCCAAATGAAAAAAGGCCGAATTTTGCCGAATCTGCATTTTAACGATTTTTTTTCCCCAACAGCCCTAGCCAGGGATTGAACCGAGGACTTCCTGCATTTAAAACATGGGTTTTACTACAGAGCTGCATCCCTTCCCTTATACACTCATGCTTTCAAGCAAATATTCAGGAGAATTTCAGAAAGAAGAGGAGAGGGATCAATTGTGCTCCTTATTCATGGAGGACATGAAGCAAAGGTGCAAGGGTGTATGCAGAGAAGTGCCATGACTGGTTTCCTTCTTTCTTTAAACGCCACATGCATAATGAAAAAGGAAGGTTGCATTCACTCATTCTGTTGGTGAGCATAAACATAAAACAGGACTGAGAACTCGTGCAAATCAAATCTTGCCACCATTATTTTATATTATGTGGTGGTGGAAAGTGCCATCAAGTCACAGTTGACTTATGGCGACCCTCTAGGGTTTTCAAGGCAAGAGATGTTCTGAGGTAAGTTTCATCTGCCTGCCTCTGCATGTGCTGAGAGATTTCTGAAAGAATTGTGACTTGCCCAAAGTCACCCAGCAGGCTTCATGTAAAAGAGTAGAGAATCGAACCCGCTCCTTCAGATTAGAGTCCACCACTCTTTACCACTACACCACACTGGCTCTCATTTTATATTATAGGGGGGATACATATGAATTAAATGTGAGAGATTATAATAACAAAGAGCATTTCACCAGGCCATGCTGGATCACACCAAGGTCCATCAAGGCCAGCAGTCTGTTCACACAGTGGCCTACCAGGTGCCTCTAGGAAGCCCACAAACAAGACCACTGCAGCAGCATTATCCTGCCTGTGTTCCAATGCACCAAATATAATAGGCATTCTCCTCTGATCCTGGAGAGACTAATTACTTAACAAAACCAATGTGTCAGTTCCCCATAGCCTCCCTTTTCTATCAAAAAATGTTTGACCTGAACTAGAGATTCCTTTGTGCCTCTTACCCATTTATTCCATAGACTTTTAAAAATAAAGTACTGTTTGGGCTGATCCACACACTGTGCTGGAGCAAAGGTTATTCATGCAGCAATGCATAGGAACAAACCTTGGTCTTATCATCTAGACTGCTTACCTATGTTTGTAACAAAGCCTTAAACTATTATTCAACTTAAACTTGTTGGTAGGGCTGTCAACAAAAAAAAATTTGGTACAGTTCGGATTCAGCCGAATTTGGCCCTTGTGGGTTCGGTACGTGCCGAAGTCCGAACTCCCCCACTTCGGATCCGTTCAATTCAGCGGGAATTCAAAGTTCGGAAACAAGTTCGGCCGAATAAAGCCATTAAAAACACAACCGCGCCTTTCCGCGGCTCTGGGGGGCATTTTTGGGCTTAGAGGTCCCAAACTTTTGGCAGAGCTTCAAAGGACGTTTATTGAAAGACTCCCCAAGTTTTGTAAAGATTGGGTCAGGGGGGGCTGAGATATGGGCCCTGAAAGGGGTCCCCCCACCCTTAATGTGCATCTCTCAGCAGAGCTTGCCGCCCACGCACAAAGCTCCCAGCCCCGACAACAGCGGAGAAATTAGCAAAATAACTGCAAACACAACCTTGTTAAACAACACCTTTGCAACACACAACTGAAACTTCCCCCCTCAAACCAGGGAGCGAGAGACTCGAGGGGGAACACACACCCCAGGCAGAACCGACGAAAGCCCCCTTTGGCTTCCCCCCCCACCCACAGAAACTGCTCCCTCCCCACACACACACAGACTCTGCTTCCCCCCCCCCCCACACACACACATACTCAGGAGAAAAATTATAGATTAAAGCCCCCAAAGGGGTCTTACTGTGGCTGTCTTTTGTTCCATCAAGGGGGCTGTAATCCAAGATGATTCCAATTAGACACGGAACGTTTTGCTCTGGAGAGGAGATGCTCACAGGATCGGCTGCTCCATTCATCCCAATAGCGAAAAGGGGAAAGGGGAAAGGGGAAAGGGGAAAGCCCATATCTCGGGACCCCCTGACCCAATGTTCACAAAACTTGGGGGGTATCTTAAGAACACTGGTCTGAAACTCCGCTCAAAGTTTGGGATCTGCACCCCCAAAAATGCGCCCCCTGCAGCCATGGAAAGAGAAAAGGGGGGAGGCGATATTTCTGCCCCCACTGAACCCATCTTTACAAAACTTGGGTAGTATCTTAAGAATAATTCACTGAAGCTATGCTAAAAGTTTGGGGGCTATATCCCCAAAAAAGCGCCCCCTGCAGCCACATAAATGGAAAAAGGGGGGAGGGAAAAGGGGGAGAGCCCATATCTCGAGACCCCCTGACCCAATGTTTACAAAACTTGGGGGGTATCTTAAGAACACTGGTATGAAACTCCGCTCAAAGTTTGGGATCTGTACCCCCAAAAATGCGCCCCCTGCAGCCATGGAAAGAAAAAGGGGGGGAGCCCATATCTCGGGACCCCCTGACCCAATGTTCACAAAACTTGGGGGGTATCTTAAGAACACTGGTCTGAAACTCTGCTCAAAGTTTGGGATCTGCACCCCCAAAAATGCGCCCCCTGCAGCCATGGAAAGAGAAAAGGGGGGAGGCGATATTTCTGCCCCCACTGAACCCCATCTTTACAAAACTTGGGTAGTATCTTAAGAATAATTGACTGAAGCTATGCTAAAAGTGTGGGGGCTATATCCCCAAAAAAGCGCCCCCTGCAGCCACATAAATGGAAAAACGGGGGGAGGGAAAAGGGGGAGAGCTCATATCTCGAGACCCCCTGACCCAATGTTCACAAAACTTGGGGGGTATCTTAAGAACACTGGTCTGAAACTCTGCTCAAAGTTTGGGATCTGTACCCCCAAAAATGCACCCCCTGCAGCCATGGAAAGAAAAAGGGGGGAGCCCATATATCGGGACCCCCTGACCCAATGTTTACAAAACTTGGGGGGTACCTTAAGAAGCTTCATCTGAAGCTCCAGTGAAAGTTTTGTGTCTGTACCCCAAAAATACGCCCCCTGCAGCCACAGAAAGGAGCGAATGTGCACAAGCACCCCACACACACACACGAGGATTTCGCTCTCTCTCTCTCTCCCTGGCCGGGCCGCACATCAGCTGATTCCTCCAGTACTCAATCCTGACTGATTGGCCAGAAGAAGACCCAGCTTGCCCACCGATTGGCCGGGGGAGGAGAATGCTGCTTACTGACGGTTATGCTGCTTACTGACGGCCGAATTTGCCGAATTTATTCATGAACTCCCGAACTCGCTGAATTCGGCCCCCCCGGTTGCCCACCAGTTTTGAGTTCGGATCCGTCCGAACAGAAAAGCACCGAATCAGGGGAAATTGACAGCCCTACTTGTTGGTCAGACAGGTATCATCCTGAGTGTTAAAGATAATTCCTATTGACTTTGGTGGAGCCAAAAGTGCAGGGATGTATTACAGAACAGAACATAAAGAAAGAGCAATATACTTATTATTCTATATTATTAGCATGTTGTTCTTTATGTTCTATTTTATCACTCAGCAGAATGGTTCTTTTTTTGTATGATATGTCAGTTCAGGCACCATTCAGTAAACGACATATGGTCCAAAAGTGTGCTAACTTACCTAAGATGATTTTTTTATTCCAAAATTTACCAATTATTAGGGGAACTAAAATATTTAAAATTTGGAAAAAAGATATTTTAAACTTCTTGTGGAATAAAGGAAAACATAGAATAGCATATAATAATTTGATTCAATTAAGAGAAACAGGAGGTTTAGGGTTACCAGATTTAAAAATTTAAGACAGGATTGCCAAATGAATTGGTGTTATAAAACCAAGATAAGCAATGTATGCTTGTGTGACTGTTTATCCTATTAATGTCAGTAGATATACGGGTGCTCCTATATTGGCAACAAAAATGTGGACAGCAGAAGCAGTAGTCTTAAGATTTATCCTAAAATTTACTGTGTCAGCAAAAAGATGTGCTTAGTATGACTGGGTATTCTGACTGCTATATCAGTGTAATGTCAGGTAGATATGCTGCTGTGCATATTATGGTACCAATGGGAAATGGTTATCAGATCTTGCCCTGAGTTGCAGTGGCCTAATATGAGAAGGAGAACGGGCTATGCACACATTTGCAAATGTAAAGTTAAATGAGAGCAACTGATCTTATAAGAGTGCCTGGCTGTTATCCTAAGAACATTTCCTTGGGAAAAAACTATAGATTTCAAAGGATAAATAGTTCTGAGTAAATTTGACAGTGATCACAACTAGGTAGGCTGGTCTTATCCACCTGTGACAGATCATTTAGTGATCTCTACAGCAGAAAGTATCTAAGCATCTAATCTCAGAGAGCCAGTGTGGTGTAGTGGTTAAGTGTGGCAGAATCTAATCTAACCGGCTTTGATTCTCCACTCCTCCAAATGAGCAACAGACTCTAATCTGATGAACTGGGCTGGTTTCCCCACTCCTACACATGAAGCCAACTGGGTGACCTTGGGCTAGTCACAGTTATCTTCAAGCTCTCTCAGCCTCACCTACCTCACAAGGTGTCTATTGTGGGGAGATGAAGGGAAGGAGATTGTAAACCGGTTTGATTCTCCTTAAAAAGTAGAGAAAATTGGCATATAAAAACCAACTCTTCTTCTTCTAAAGACAGCAAAACCGGCCAATACTTTTCTCACTGAATTTAATGCAGATTGCACTAGACATTTCATCCATCCGTCAATTCATTTTTGAGCTATCCAGGCCACTTTTTGGAACTCCAAGGAGCGTACAGGAAAAAAGCAACAAATTCAACACTAAAATGATCAAAAATAAAATCAACTACACTATTAAAATACAGCAATTTAAGTTTAAAAGTATCCCATAGCAAAGCCAAAAAAAAACAACCAACCCAAAATTAAGCTTAGCCTAAAAATTTGAAAACCACAGTACAACATAAAAAGTACCGGAAAGCAAAGCCAACCAAGCCAAGCAGTCAACTGTTTGGCTTGGTTGGCTTTGCTTTGGGGTACTTTTTATGTTGTACTCGGTTTTCAAAAAAGTGTTTACAGTCAACTGTTTGGCTTGGTTGGCTTTGCTTTGGGGTACTTTTTATGTTGTACTGTGGTTTTCAAATTTTCAGGTAGGCTTAATTTTGGTTTGGTTGTTTTTCTATTTTTTATGGTGTTTTGGATTTTTAGGCTAGACTTTGGTTTGGTTGCTTTTATATTTTATTATTTTACAACAAAGACTGTCACCATATATGGAACAAGAAATGTTCACTCACTCACACACACACACACACACACACACACACACTTTTCTCTTTTAATGTTGGGCTTTAGCTTTAATTAGGTTATGCTGATGAGGTGCTTTACAAAGTGTTTACAGTTTCAGGTTTTTTTGAGAAAAAACAAATGTAGATCCAAAGCTAATTTGAATCAAATTTCAATTACCATCGAAGAGATATCAAATTTAAATTTGCTAGATTCAAGTCCAGCAGTACCTTAGAGACCAACAAGATTTTTGTGTATAAGCTTTCAAGAGCCAAAGCTCTCTTTGTCAGGTTTTCTAAGGCACTACTGTACTGGACTCCAGCTGTTCTATTGCAGACCAACACAGCAGCCCTCTTGAAAAAAATTTAAATTTAAAGTGTTGGTTCTGATGGTATTTTCCCCATAGAAAACAATGGCAACAACAAGGATGGCTGGGGGGCACATTTCCCAGGGGTCGATAAGATCAGATGCCTTTGTCTAATTCTTTCAAACGTTGTGGCCCTTTAGGGTGGATAGGTTCCCTGAAAATTAGCACCATTTGCTTAAAAGTAATAGCTGCTCTGGAAACCAACTTTATGTCCTTATAGGAAATGATGAGCATATATCCAATATTCATGACAACAAAAACAGTTCCCGGTATGATTTTCTGGTACAATAACAATATTCCCGATCTTTAAGAATAACAATAAACATGCCCATCCTGACATTCCAATATGGATGTAAAATGAGGGTTTTGGAAGTGCACACCCCTATTTCCCACTGATCTTAAATAACATGGTGGTTCAATAGGTGTCTGAGATACCAAGGACTAAAATATTTAAGAATGAAACTCAGCTTGAATTTAACATGGAAACATATACACAATTATTGCAAAAGTTTCAATATTTGTATCAAATAACCCCACTAGCTAATGCTGGATGAAATCTTAATGTGGCATTTGCACTAGCTGAAGTTTCTGAATTGCATTCAAGACACAAGAGTCTTGGTCTTCCAGCAAAGGGTGCAACTGGAGGACTAGCCAAAGCCAGAAGGAAAAAAACTACAGACCTCTGGTGAAACATGGAATCTAGGAGCAAAGACTGATACAGGAGTATACTAAAGATATTAATTATATCTTTCCAGGAAAATGTTATCCAGTCAAGAAGAAGCCTTTTTCCTGGCTGGACCACTCTGTTTCCCACCAGCAAAAAGGCCACTTTCAGCTTACATATATTAGCCACATCATTTCACCTGGTAAAGATGAAACAGAGAAATAGAGCTGGGTGTTATCTGCATATTGATTTCAAAATCCATAGCTCTAGGTCACTTGGATTAGAAATTTCATATAGATGTTAAAAATTGTGTGTGGTAGAGAATGACTGCCCCCTGCAGTTGGTTTGCCTGTGCCAATTTCCACCTTGGTGCTCTACCTGGAAAGACTTCCCAGGCCTCAGAATTAGGGCACGGATAAGGGTTGTTACACCCACCCCTCTTCTTTGAAAGAGAGCTCAGCCTTGGCACCAGCCTCAACATCTCCCAAAGAGCATTATGCTCAGGTAGTAACAAACTACTGGTGGTCCCTGGCCCAAGGAGCGTCTGGCTGTCCTCATCCAGGGCCAGAGCTGGTGGAACTCTCTGGCAAGTGAGACTTGGGCTCTGAGGGATCTGGCTCAATTCCACAGGGCCTGTAAGACTGAGATGTTCCGCCAGGCCTATGGTTGAGGCAGCGATGGTGACATCACAGCTGGCCTCTGTACCCCTCCCCCATTTTACCCCCGAAATTATTTTTATTCTCTTTAATCCTAGTTCTTTGATCTTGGTTTTCCCTCACCTTTTCCTTCTTTCCTTCCTGTTTGGCCATCCCCATCATATTTGTATTTATTGTTAGGGTGCCTCCTGAATTTTAGTTGTATAAGACTTTTGAATTTTTATAGCAAGGTGTTTACAAAGTTGCTTAGCACATATCAAAAGATAAATTAATAATATAATTAGTTCAAAACACTGGCAGATGGGCTGAACAATCTCAGTTAGCAAAGCTGAAAATCCAGACAAAACAAAAATATTTTTCCTATCTTCCACATAAGCCGTTAGATGATTCAAACTAGCCTCAAGGAGGGAGAGTGTCTGTTGAGAAAGCTCTTGGTGAATGCTAAGAATAAGAGGATGGTACTCTTAAAAGCTCAGGGAGGTTCATGTGGTAAAAGATGCTCCATCAGATTCTATGGGCCCAGTCCACACAGGGCTTTAAAGACAAAAACAACACCTGGAACCAGGCCCTGAAACATACTGGAAACTAAATGAATGTTATAACACAGGCATAAACATCAACATTTTGAACTAATTAATGTTTAAAACAGTCTTCAAAGGCAGCCCAGCCAGAATACATTGTGCATGTGTGTTAAATGCCATCAAGTCACATCCAACTCATGGCAACTCTATGAATCAATGTCCTCCAAAACGTCCTATCACTAACAGCCTTGCTCAGGTCTTGCAAACTGAGGGCTGTGTTTTCCTTTACAGAGTCAATCTATCTCATGTTGGGTCCTCTTTTCCTGCTGCCTTCAACTTTTCCTAGCATGATTGTCTTTTCCAGCGAGTCATAATGTGACCAAAGTACGATCATCTCAGTTTAGTCATTTTATCTTCTAGGGTCAGTTCAGACTTGATTTGATTTAGAACCCACTGATTTTTTTTTTGTGGTCCACAGTATCCATAAAACTCTTCTCCAACACCTCATTTCAAAGGAATCTACTTTCTTCCCGACAGCTTTCTTCATTGTCCAACTTTAACACCTATACATAGTAATCGGGAATACTATGGCATGAATTAACTTAATCTTTGTTGCCAGTGACACATCTTTATGCTTAAGAATCTTTCCTAGCTCCTTCATGGTTGCACTTCCCAGCCTCATCTACTTCTGATTTCTCGGGTGCAGTCTCCCTTGTGGTTGATGATGGAACCAAGGAATACAAAATCTTGAACAATTTCAATTTCCTCATTGTACATCTTCAAGTTGATTAATTCCCCAGGAGTCATAACTTTTGTCTTCTTGATGTTCAGCTGTAATCCTGCTTTGGCACTTTCTGCTTTAACTTTCACCAGTAGTAATTTCAAGTCTTCACTATTTTCTGGCATTAATGTGCTATCACTGGCATATCTCAAATTGTTAATGTCCTCCCCACCAATTTTCACTCCTCCTTCATCTAAATCTAATTCAGTTCCCTTTATGATCTAATCCTGCTTTCTTTCTACATAGAGATTGAAGAGATAGGGAAATAAAATACATCCTTTTCTGACACCTTTGCCAGTTTGAAAATACATCCTTGTCTGACACCTTTGCCATGTTTCTCCATGTTCTGTCCTAACAGTAGCCTCTTGTCCATAGTACAGGTTGTGCATCAAGACAATCAGTTGCTGTGATGCACCTATTTGCTTTAAAACTAGCCATAGCCTTTCATGATCTACACAGTCTAAAGCTTTGCTGGAATCTATGAAACACAAGCTGATTTTCTTCTGAAATTCTCTCATATGCTTCAGTGTGTGTGTAAAGTGTCTTCAAGTCGCAGCCGACTTATGGCGACCCCTTTCGGGGTTTTCATGGCAAGAGACGAACAGAGGTGGTTTGCCAGTGCCTTCCTCTGCACAGCAACCCTGGTATTCCTTGGTGGTCTCCCATCCAAATACTAACCAGGGCTGACCCTGCTTAGCTTCTGAGATCTGATGAGATCAGGCTAGCCTGGGCCATCCAGGTCATATGCTCCAGTAGCCAATGTAAATTTGTGATACGATCACTAGTACACATTACAGTAGTGCAATTATGAAGTTGCTAAAACATAGTTAACAGTGGCCAGGTATCTCTATTCAAGTAACAGGCATTGTAGGCGTATCAAGCGAACATGGAGGCACACACAGCTACAAATTGCTATTTGAGATAAATAATGTTGAGTACAAGATAATGCCCAGGCTATGAATTTGACCTGTCTACTTTTACACAGAGGCTGTCATGGAATACTGTAGCACTACCGAAGTGCGGGGGAGGGGGAGGTGTCCTCCTCCGGTCCCCATGTAGTCAATAAATGAAACATATAAGTTGTATGTTTTTCAGAATAGTATTTCATAGTGTTTTCACATGAGAGTAATTGTAAATAACGATAGCTCATCTATTTGTTGCAAGCAGCTGTATCTTTGGAGATTAGGACTATCTGACAATTTTAAAAAATTGTAGAACGAAAATCCAGTAGTTTTCAACAGAGTAGCTATGGTTGAGCTTTAAAAGTGGAAAAATAATAATCAAGTATTTTTGTCATTGGCTGTATTTACAGGTCACCTTTTACTTACTTTTATAAATCTAAGTCAAATTCTACTCATTATTCTAATAGAGGCTTTTAATTCTGTAATGCATATTTAAGCAGTATTATTAAAAAACAATGTGCCAACTGCCATTGATGTGAGATGTAGGGCATTGCTCCTTTGAACCCATTATCGTGTCACTGGACCTGTTAAACTTAGCTGTTTCTGTTACTCTTAATTGGGCTGTGCAGCATGGAGCAGTAGAGATTGGTGTCGGTTAATGCCATGAATTATAATAATCATATTCATTTTGCAGTGCAGACCCATAACAATACTAAAAGCAGGTTCTCAAAGAGTTGTATGCTTTAAAGTGTGCTAAACAGGATACATTTATGTATTTATTATCAAATCAATACATTTTAACTTACACCATGTGTTGTTATATTGCTCCTGTACATGCCTATCGATGGCTCGAATCATTTCTCCTTCTTGTTACCATGACATTCCTTTCACTTTTCTTTTGGGTATAATTTTTCCTTCACCGTATTTCATACTTCTTTTTTTACTTGAACTCCAGATCCTGTAATCAGTTCTGCATTTAACTTTGCTGGTAGAGGAGTATCCAATTCACCTAAAAAAATGGCTTGATAAATGTTTGTGTTTTTCAGCTAGCATCTGCCTGGAACACAATATTTGTACCCCCCCCCCCAGCTGCTTTTTAGATGTGATGTGTCCACCAAAGACCTATGAATTCTGGTCTTGTACAAACCAAAAATCAGTTATTTTAGACTGGCCAACACCCTCCCCCCCCACACACACTCGCATACACAATGGATTTGAGGTCCACTCCTGAACTCACCAAATCCTCTGAAACCACTGTTGGTCTGCACTGTTGTAGTAGGGTGACAAGGACAACACCACATCCCTTCTTTCTTCCCACCCACAACATTAAACCCAGCAACCACAAGGCCCAATGGGGTAGAGAACATACGCTACAAGTATCCTCTTTCCAGCCAACTGACCAATGATAACTTGCCCTTTAGCAGTCAGCCATCTGATGTTCACCTGTCTAGCTGCTGCTCCCAAGGGCAGGAAAGGGGAGCAGCAGGGGTTAGATTGCTTTAAGGGTCATCATGGGCTTGGCCATACCCTCACAGCGCCTCTGGGTAGTGAGAGCCAACATGGTGTAGTGGTTAAGAGTGGTAGACTCTAATTTGGAGAACCGGCATTGATTCCCCACTCCTCCACAGGAGTGGTGGACTCTAATCTGGTGAACTGGGTTTGGTTTCCGTGCTCATACACATGAAGCCAGCTGGGTGATCTTGGGCTAGTCACAGTTCTCTCAGAACTCTCTCAGCCCCATCTACCTCATAAGGTGTCTGTTGTGGAGAGAGGAAGGGAAGGAGATTATAAGCAAGTTTGGTTCTCCTTAAAAGGTAGAGAAAGTCAGCATATAAAAACCAACTCTTCTTTTTTCACAAGTGGTCTGAAATTATATTTAGAAAAATTAGATACCACCTCTTCACAGACCTTGGTGTGAGCAGTGAAGTGGCCAATTTTACAGCTTGCACCAAATATCCAGAATGGTAAAGACTAAAAGGATCTCTCTAGACTAGTTGAATGGACAAGAAAATGGCAAATAAAGTTCAGTATAAGTAATTATATAGTGATATACATTAATAAAAAACCCTAATTCCATTTGGACCACATTTCTGAAATTACAAGCTACAGATTGTCAATGAAACCTGTAGCGCTATTATTGTGCAGATTTGGAAATCTGCAAACTGCAGCAAAAATTTGTATTGCAATAAATTGGAAAAGAAAAGAAAAACACCAACGTGATCAGCATGTTTAATAAGATTTGGAAAATGAGCTTAATGATCAAATTAAAATTATATATATATATATATATACACACACACACACACTCAAAGAATGTCATTTTTTTGGGGGGGTGAACGAACTCTTTGAACAATGATATTTTTTAATGTACTAGATAGAATCTGGTCATCGATATTTTTGATATGCTACAATTGATGGTATGTAACTAATTTATAAAATGGATTTAGTTATAAGAGCTTGTTCTTGGCTGTTTATACACTCACAGTTGCGCATGCACACACACACACACTGTTAACTTCAGAACTGCTGAAGCCTGACCAGAAAGAGGTGTCATGGTGTATCTCTGAATGAAAGGATCTATTTGATGTGCTACAGTCATGAAATAGGCGACATTCATAGGGATTATAAAAGAAAGGTAAAAAGTAAAACAGCCAGTTGTCCTTGTATGCGACAATGGCACTGCCACATTTTGAAGTTATGTGTAATTTTCGGCACATCTCTACAATGATGTAGTAGAGCTGGAACCATCATCATGCATCTCTGTTCTAGGCAAACCAATATTCCCACAATATGACAATAAAGGGCACTATTGCAGGAAATAAAATCACAATTTTCCAGCAACCATGCCTCAATCAATGGTTGTTCAACCACTTTCCACGCGAGAAGTCCCAGTTTCAATCACTGCAACCTTCAGCTAAAGAGCTCCCAGTTTCAATTGCTGCTACCGTCAGCTAAAAGGAACTCATTAGGTAGTGAGGGGTAGGAAAAGAACCCTATCTGCTGCCTACCAAAGTGTAGAGTACAAGATAGATGGGACCAGTGATGTGACTCAGTATGAGATCATTTCATACAGCTCATTCCTGAGCCCTGCAGCAGGCAGGGACGAACGTAGCTGAGGCGCTGCAGCAGAGCCTCCAAAGAGGATTCGTGGCTGCTGCAGGGGGAAAAAACCCTTTTAAAAAACAAAAAAGCCAAAATGGGGGGAATTTCCCCAATTAAAACACGGATGCTGGGCCGACAAAAAGCTGGTGCAACACCGCTGTTTCTGGAGGGGGTGCTCCCAGGCTGCAAGGGGTTAGGAGGCTACCTACCAATAGCCCTGCCCCCCAGATGCCCCAGGAATGCCTCCCAGGATGCCGGCAGAATGCCGGTGGGAAGCTGAGCTGGCATCCAAGGGCTGTGCTACCTCAGCAATCCTGGGGGGCCACCGCAAGTGGCACTATGCCAGCATCCGTGCTAGTTTGCACGACGCAAGTGGCACGGATGCCGGCAAAGGGGGATGGTCACCTCCTAAGCCCATTTGTCCCCCTGGCTCAGGAATGGGCTGAAAGGGTCTCTTTTATTATGACTTTCAACTGTGATCGAAGAAGTCAGAGTATGGAGAACCAAACAAATTCAGTATCTTATTAAAACATTCAGATACAAAATTATGGTAATTATAATAACAACTGGAATGATGATAGCAACAGTCATTTCCACACGAGATGTTTAGTTTTGTAATAACATTAATAAAAATGCTGTTGCTGTAAACAAATGATTACCTCAGCCGCTTTATTACCAAAAACAATAATGCAGTGTAAGCCAAGAAGTAAATTCTTTACAAATTGTACTAAAGGTTTGGATCAAACTGAAGCTGTTATAAACACACTGATCTGTGAAAAAATGTAATTATTCTGGGTGGATGAAAAAAAATCTGGCACATATTATTTTCTTAAGTAAAATATAAGAGAGAACAGATGTTGTGATGACTGACAGTTCTTTTTTGGCCCATTTCAAAATAATATTTGGCTCATTTTTAAAAAATCTAAATAAAAGGTATGCAGAGTTATTATCTACGTGTTACCAAGGTGATGAGAAAACGGTCTTGGAGGGAGGCGAGGTCACTGTCGTGAATGTCAGAGTCTGCAAAAATCAAAGGTGGAAGGGGTGGGTGGCAATGAAATCTGAGTATAACGCCACAAAATGTAAAGAAACACCAGGACTTTTGGTCGGAGGTGGAATGAGAAAAATGACCAAAAGACAAAGATAGGCGGGCAAAATCTGGAAGTAATTATGGCCAAGTGAAGACAACTGAATTCCATATTACCTTGGTGGATGTCTGTAAAGGCAGTTTGGGGAGGTATTTTGGTAAGGTTTACTTTTTGGAGCTTAGCAACATAAATTTGTTGTCACTGAACTATTAAATAAAAGAGACACATGTTGGCAGAGAGTGTTCAGCACAGGGATGGAATTGATTAAGGGACAGCCTATGAAATAATAGCTTAAATGGGCCCTCTGCAGGATTTTAATATCCCATGACAACACTCAATTGTCAAATTCAGCTAGAGTGTCCAGGATGCTACTAAAATTAAGCCAGAAATTCCTAGATTTATTCTACTTCCCCCCCCCCCTTCAGTTAAGCACAGGAAATGCCAGTAAGCTGTGAGAATCTAAGCAAGAAATAAGAACCTAGGAAGGGAGGGGAAAAGATGGCCTACACTTTTTATGCAATTTCTGCCATTAAATCTATAACAACTGCCTCTCACCTACCCACGATAAAGAGGCAATGTGGGATTTTAATTGGACTTTTGGTTTTTCTTCATCTGATTTAAACCTAGGTAGAATTTCAAACAATAATACTGGAACACCTGGTTAACACGTTAGATGATATGTATAGTTGTAAATTGTGGTTTTAATAGGTGCTCACTGGGGGATTTAAAAAGGGTCCGATTGTTCAGCTTGGCCAGTATTTTTTGAAAAAGTTCATGAACTACTGGGATTTTAAACCGGCTTGCATGATTTTAATATGTCTCAAAGAATGCAATTTGATAATTTGTCCAAACTTGTGCCCAATTTGTGAACAGAGTATCTAATAGCTCAGCTGTGTTATGTCATTAAAATGCCCTGATAGGGAACTAGCCATAACTTTCTGTTTTAAATTTATTATAACAATCCACATTAATGAATCACAATAGTTACTGAAATCTGATCATCATCATACTAAACATGCATAACGAAAGAAATGCATAGGGTACTTCAGAAATGAAATATAACATACACACTTTTACACTTTGAACTGTAAGAAATTGGAAAGAAAAACAGTCTTTGTAAACATAATTCCCCCTTAAGATTTCATTTTCCTTAATAATAAAAATAATAAAGTCTTCTCAGTTGTTCTGGTTGCTTGCAGCTGCATAACACAAGCATGTTAACTCAAATGAATGAACGTCATACTTTTAGCATACAAAGACAAACCCTGGCTCTAGTGTACAAGTGTAGGGAACACCCAGAAGTGCAGGAAAACTGAAGCAGCCAAATAGGGAAAGGAAACAAGAACGGAGAGAGGTGAAGGACTAATTCAACTAATATTTGCGCACAACAGTGGCGGGCTGTTGTGCTTGTACTGATTTTTTAAAGCACAGATATGAGATTGTTATATGGTTAGCAGGTGGACTGAAGGTAATCAGAGCAGGGAGTCTGTAAATAGGGTTGCCAGGTCCCTCTTCGCCACCGGCGGGAGGTTTTCAGGGTGGAGCCTGAGGAGGGTGGGGTTTGGGGAGGGACTTCAATGTCATTGCCAAAGCAGCCATTTTCTCCAGATGAACTGATCTCTATCAGCTGAAGATCAGTTGTGATAGCAGATCTCCAGCTAGCACCTGGAGGCTGGCATCCCTATCTGTAAACAATACAGGCACAAGAGTGCTTCCAGATGAGGTGCAAAAACGTCATCATGTTAGCAGCAGCAAGCATCATCGGAACAGGCAAAATGGTATCCACACACTCCATGCCTGTGCTACTTGCTTGGCTGCTGCCTCCACCTCCTGCTCTTCCCTGTCACACCTGTGCAATGCACAAGGAATCCCTGCAGCTTGCAAGCCTCCTTTAAACCCCTTTAAAGGCATTCTTCTTTCTTTCCCCAAGCTTTACAGTTTGGTAAAGAAATTAAAATGGTCCTTAAAAGGGCAGAAGGGGAGAGGAGAAGAGCTTAGCTCTTCCATTTTGAAGATGCAGCTTCATTTCATCTAGGGTTGTCAGGAATGGCCTGGCAACCAGCAGAAGATGAAGGAGGCAGGAACCTATAGTTAGAAGAAGGAGGAGAAGAAGAAGAGTTGGTTTTTATATACCAACTTTCTCTACCACTTAAGGGAGACTCAAACAGGCTTATAGTCACCTTCCCTTTCCCTCCCCACAATAGACACCCTGTGAGGTAGATGGGGCTGAGAGACTGTCATCCAGCTGGCTTCACCCACTTGCTTCACATGTAGGAGTGGGGAAACAAATCCCGTTCCCCAGATTAGCCTCCGCCGCGCATGTGGAGGAGTGGGGAATCAAACCCGGTTCTCCAGATTAGAGTCCACCGCTCCAAACCTCCGCTCTTAACCACTACAACATGCTGAGGGTGTGTAATCACCTTCCCTGGTGCAATGATGTAATTTCCCGTGCAACCTGGAAGTGATGCCATCATGCCAAGAGTGATGTTCTAGCATTTGCCATGAACTCTATGGTTTAACTAGAGTGTAACCTAGTGTGATGTTTTCACTTCTGTGCCACAATAGAAATTGTCTCATCACATTGGGGATGCCAGTCACACCACCCCAGCCATTTTCTTTCCACTTTCCAGCTGATAAGAGTGGGTGGCAGGGGGAGGGGAGATCTTCCTACCTTCGGCAGGAATATGGCATCCCCAGTTTCATCTCATTTCCATAATGGCTATACAGGAACAATCAAACAGATGCTCTACTCACAGTCACCCCACAGGATCCTCATTACTTCTTACCTCTTATGCTTGTATTTTCCCTGAAAAATAATGGGTAATAATTAGGAGTTGTGCCTTCCTGTTGTCCATGCTGGGGGAAATGTTTGTGTGGAAGCAACCCAAGATAACGCATTCATAGAGTTCAGAAAAGAGAAATCCATTCTGGAAGTTGGTCCACAGTCAGTTCAACTCACTTCCCATTTGGAAGTGAATTAATTGACTGGCTATTCATAACCTGTTCATGTGAATTTTCAAGAGGAGGCTACTTGCAGCCACCAGAAACCAGAAACCAACTCCCATCTGATGAGAGATCGGTTGTGAAATCTTCTGATCCAACAAGGTAAATTTGTCTGCAAACAGGTTTGCTGAGAAATTCATGGCATTCCTAGTAGTATATCCCTGCCTCCCACTATTCCTCCAGAGAGCTCACCCAGCCAGGTTATATAGCAGACCATTCTCTAATAGTATGTGGTAGGGCTGTGCACATTGATAAACCCAAATGGAAAATAAACCTGGAAAAGGTCTTGTCAGCTTCTTTTGAGTTTAATTTAACCTCAGTATTAAAAATGGGAATAAAGCTGAAGCTGGATAGCCAATCACCAAATCAGCTGAATAGGTATTCGGCTTTTTTTTGGCTTTGGCTTTCCCCAGGCTATTCCCTATGGGAATTATTTTTGATGAACTCCGGGGAAGCCATTTTTGGAAGTAAAGTTCCCACATTTTCAGGGTAGCTCCAAGAGACTCTCCTTGCATGAACCCCGACGTTTGGTGAAGATTGGGTCAGGCGGTTCAATTTAATGGGGTTCCGAAGGGATCTTCCACCCTCTTCCATAGAAAAGCATGGTAAAGTTTACAATGCTTTTCTATGGAGGAGGGGATTGACACCTTTGAGATCCCCAAAAAATGGACCCCCTGAACCAAACTTTACCAAACTTTGGGGTTCGTGTAAAGAGAGGCCCTTGCAGCTATGCTGTGAATTTGGTGGCTCTACCACAAAAAATACCCCTGGAGAATATTAAAAGTAGTGACTTTTCATAGTCTGTAATGGCCTCTTCCTCACCAAAGAATTGTGAGAAAACTCAGGTTCCTAAAAATGCTTGCAATGGGCCCCCTCCTCCACAGAAAAGCATTGTAAACTTTACCATGCTTTTCTATGGAAGAGGGGGTGACCCCTTTGGGACCCCATAAAATTGGACCCCCTGACCCAATCTTCACCAAACATTGGGGTTCATGCAAGTAGAGTCCCTTGAAACTACCCTGAAAATTTGGAAACTCTACCTCCAAAAATGCCCTCAAAGGAGCTTCAAAAAAAATCCCCATAGACTAAAAATTTTTCAGTAAACCAGGAAATAAAGCCAAATACCCCTTTACTGTTATGGGTATTCGACTTTTACCAAGTTTACAAAAAAAAAAAAAAGAAAGAAAAAAAAATTCAGGCCCAATAAACCCGAAATTTACTGAATTTTGTTTTGCACAACCCTAGTATGTTGATATCTGCATATTATTTATGTGTTTCGAGATAGAGGAGGACTCACTGCGTAATCTACCATGGCTAGTGGAGGAAGAAGGAAATCCTTCCCACTGAGCCCTGGGGAAGGTACTTGATGGCTCTTTCCTGGGGCAAGGGGAAGTCTGTTATATTATGACCTATGATTGTAACATTAAATTTGATTCACATCCAGGTGCTGATTCTCCAGGGGGAAAAGCCAAGCCCTAGTTTCTGTCCTTTTATTCAGTCTACACAGTTTTTTTTTCTTCCTCCTGAGGCCATCCATTCCCTGTTTCTGTATCCTATACTGCTGCTGGGCTAAATCACCACTTGAGGTTCAGATTCAGAGGTCAGCCTCAAGTCTTCTAAAGAATCTACCACAGCTGTCCATGGCTGGTCAACAACATTTGCCACTCACCCCCTTCCTCTGTAGCTGCACACAATACTCTCACCCCTGTATAAAGACTAGGGTTGCCAGGCCATCAGTGGGGGATGAGGGGTTAGGATTGTAAGATCTAGGTAGAAAAACTCCTGGAGATTTAGGGATGGAGACTGGAGAGACAGGTACCTCAGTGGGATATAATGCCACTTAGTCTATCCTCCAAAGCATTCATTTTTTCCAGGGAAACTGATCTCTGTAGTCTGGAGATGAGTTGTAATTCTGGGGGATCCCCAGGTCCCACCTAGAGGCTGACAGCCCTAATAAAGGCAGCAGGAGGAATAGGCATCCTGAAATGCCAGAAATTTGGTTCTGGGTCAGGCGAAGCCACACAATTTAGGGTCTACTATTTAACTTTGAATGTAAACCACAAATGTTGAGGGAAATGTTTATTTTTTTAAGAAGCCAGATCATGCTAAATTCTAGCTTTATGACACTAGTCAGTTCAGAATTCAAAATCCCATCCATTTATAATTGTATCCATGATGTGTGTTTGTATAAATAGTGAGTGTTCTAAGAGCACAATCCTAAAGCATACTCTTGGGTTTCAAAAGTTTCTGAAATGGGACATTTCAGAAGTTCTTACAGAGGTCAAACGTCCCCTGAATATCTTAGAGAAGCCTGAGACACAATTATATGAGTAACTTTTATAAACGTTGTGTTTGTATTTTTTTAACCAAAGTAGTTTAGATAAACTTTTGATCTTTTTGTGGTTTATGCACAACAAGCCTAAACCGCCAAACCTTTCAAAATTTACTATGACTTACCTCAATGTAGTAAGTCAACATAGTGAAAAACACTGTGGGACAGAAAGGTCTCCAAAGGCCTTCGGTAAAAAAATATTTTGCAAGTCCCAGGAGTGTCTTAATTTCAACAGGAAATGCCATGGGAGTTTCCTGGCAGGCTCTGATTGTTTATTTTATTTTTTATTTTTTTAAGCGGCTGGCACTCAGTGTGGACAAAAATGGTACATGGGTTAGAACTATGGTAAAGTAACTCTTGTAGTTTGTACAGCTAATGGTAATCTAGTGCAGTATCAATATGAATATTAATTTGTTTTTATTATGCTTTGCTTGTTGTTTGGACATCTCTAACTCCCTGTAAAAGCAAATGAGTAGGGTTGCCAGGTTTTTGGGGCACAGCATGAGGAGGGGAGGGTTTGTGGAGGGGAGGGACTTCAGTGCCAGAGAGTCCAATTGCCAAAGTGGCTATTTTCTCCAGGTGAACTGATCTCTTATCGGCTGGAGATCAGTTGTAATAGCGGGAGATCTCCAGCTAGTACCTGGAGGTTGGTAATCCTAATTCTACAGGAGGCTGCAAACCAGAGGCAAGACCTCCCAACCCCTTGAAAATGCTAAGCTGGGAAAAGGGATATCTGCTAGAGGGCTGAAGATTGGGGAAGCATCATGGGTAGGTGTCTAACTGCTAATAGATATGGGATGGAATGAGTACTGAGCATTGCTCTCATGAGATCTGCCCACTTTGGTTTAAGTATATCTCCTCTTGTAAATCAACACTGTCCCTCCTGAATAAAGTCACTAGTCTTCTACCCATAGCACTTTTCCCCTAGTAATATCTTCATTTTAATGTGGATATTGCCTTTTCACCGGGGAACATTGTTCTATTGAAATTCTAATGGAAAACTGTATTGTTAGAACACCGAAGGCTTGAGTACATACCATTAAACGATATAGGTAGTATTATACAGATTTTTATTCCTTCCATCCACCCACCCCAAATATACACACATGCGTGGGGTCTTTTTTGCCCAGAAATAGATTATTTTTAATGCCTTTATAGCAACAATAATTTAAAACCTCATATTCACTGAAGTGAGAAAGGAAAAGGAATGCACCCGAACTATGCCACAATGCAAGGGAATTTAATTAAGAATATACACATTAGAATTTCAGTGGGATCTTCTATTTAATGTTACTTTATTAAGCCTTCTTTGAGACCCTTTTTTATGTATATCAGATGATATACAATTAATCTGTTCTCTTGTGAGGAAAAAATAGCACCTGAGGTAGATGAAAAGTGTCAGATTATAATAATTATAAGCAGCTGTTCACTTGGAATCACCTCTGGCCTACATGGGGGATGCTGTGAGTTACCACTCCTCACAACAGCCCACCTCATTAGACTTGACCTTCCCAGCTGGGGATTTCATTTGTGTTTTTTTAATGGATTTGTATACTGCAAATCATAACACCTCATGAAGACTGGCTCTTTGTCGCAATAAGAGAACAGAGCAACGGAAGATTAAAAAAAAAAAAATTCTACGGCCCAACTAGTGTGACCTGGCAGGATACGCTGGCAATGTGGGTAACTTTTCAGAACAGCTGCGGCAAAATAGATTGTGACAGTGCCTTATCTGAGACAACAATGATATCATTAGCTTTTTAAAAAATAAGCCTTTAGGGGCCTTTTCTAGCGGTAATAAAATAAAATAAATCCGTTCTAGTAGACTTCGGAGTGCATTTTTAAAGTACGGGGACTGTTTCTTGAGACGGCCATTTTGGGGAGGGGACATTGCTATGCAAGAGCAACTGCTGTTGGCAAATGAGTCTCAGCTAGCCCTCGAGATGTAAATAGGGCTTACTTTGAGCTACGTTTCCACAGAATTTAACCTTATAATCTTTTCAGTGTCCAGAATCAGGCCTCAAGTAGCAATCAAATATGATCCTGCTATGTAATTTCTGCATTGTTTTACTGTGTCTTGTTAATAATTATGCTTTGCTTCAGCTCTGTTTTCACATTTCTGCTGGGTCTGCAATCTAAATCCGATTGCTTTGTTTACTGGATGTCCCATCCTGAGGATTGTATTGACTTATGCTGTGTAATCCGCTTTGAGTCTCAGTGGGCGAAAACGCATGGTCGCTTTAGCCTCCGGACCTTTATTCCCTGTTTCAGCCGGGATTCAGCCACGATCGAATGCATGTTGGACGAATCGCATGCATTCTATCCTGGCTGAATCCTGGCTGAAACAGGGAATAAAAGAGGCTAAAGCGACCATGCATTTTCACCCAGTGAGAAAGGTGGAGTATAAATTATGTAAATATTTTAAGGGGGAGGGGGAGAGATTTGGGGTTTGTTGTTTTATTTTTGCTTTTCAACTGAAAATGTTCTTAACTATTATTGTAAGCCATCTTGAACCACGAGGAAAGGTGGGATATAAATGTTTTAATAAAATAAATAAAACACATCAATACATACAGAAAAAGCACCTCTGGACATGTACGGGATGACCTTTCCCGACTACCGAGAAACTCTCGCCAGCCCGAGCAGCTTCCGGACAAAACAGCAGCCATTTTTAGTGCACCTTCCAGACATTCTTGAACCCTGTCCCTATCCGTTTTGAAACGAAGCGCCTGACATAAGCTCATGAAAGAATGCTGTGTGAACCCCTCCGTGTGGATACGCACATAGAAACATTTTCCGGCATGGAAATTAAACCAATATCCACGCCTAGCGATATGTATGAAATTAAGAGATGGGGGAAAAAAAGCTTCTCGACAATATATCTGGTTTCTTCCCCCCCCTCCATTTATGTTTGTAATAAACTCACTCTCATACAATTAGCCTCAATTGTTTTTATATCTTCTGAGGCAATAATATAGGCAGCCTAGGGAATAGAGTAGTAATCCACATACCTGTGTTCATTTACCCAAATCACTATGGTTACAGCCAGGGCAAATTGTTGTCTGTGAGAATCTTTGGAGCCCCTTTCCAGATACTAATGACCTTTCTGTTCATCCAATAACATCAACAAACCAGGGAGGCTGCCCACACCATTAAAGCCAATTGCCTCTCAAGTTACTGAGGGACTTGTGCTTTTCCTCATTTATTTTCTCTCATCTGATGTAACTCACATGCCACTTTCTTGTCTTTAAAGAAGGGGAAAAACTGTGGATTATTGATTTGCTTCTGAACAGAAGACCAACCTAAAAGCCCCAATGAATTGTCACTCATTATTGAAATTACTGAACACTAATTAAACTGGCAGCTCAAATCCCAGCAGGCCACACTCATCTGAAGCTGAAATTCAGACACTTGGACAGTGGGAGAGAGAAAGCGTTAGCAACCACCACGCTTGTAATAAGCTTTGCATTAATTTTGGTTTCTTAAAGGCGCACACCGGGTTTGGGCACGGCACAGCCAACATGCTCTCTTGTTAAAAAGAAGACGAAGGTTAAATTCACAAAGCAGCTCTTCCTAGGTTTCGGTCAGCAGGTACTCTTGCAAATTAGTTGCCCAGAACCTCATAACAAAACCAAATCCTGTTTTTTTCATTGTGATAAAACAAAAAGGCAGTGCAGCATTAAAGAGGGACCCAGTGCACTCTCAGGCTAATGAGTAACACCAGGTAAAAGGCACTAGTAAAGCAAGCGAAGGAGAGAGCGTAAAATTCAAATTGGCTAGGTGGAAGGAAAACTGAGTCAGAATACATAAATAATCACATCTCTTGGATAGAACTTCTCAAAGCAATAATACATGCTAAAGATCATTTAGAATTCATAGAGCCCAATTTGGGGGGGGGATCTTTGGCCCATTTCCACAGGATGCTTAGCCTCCCTATAAATTATGTATGTCCACAGTTAATCAATGGTCCCCCCCTTCCCACCCACATACGCTTTCTGAGCAGTAACTCTTCATTTGTTCAACTTCAAAGGGGCAGAGCAAGAGGGAGAGGGGCTAGTCTAAGCATTTAATATAAAGTAGATGCATAGGACTCTATTGGAAGGTAGGGTGAGGGTTGCCAACCTCCAGGTACTAGCTGGAGATCTCCTGCTATTACAACTGATCTCTAGCTGATACAGATCAGTTCACCTGGAGAAAATGGCTGCTTTGGCAACTGGACTCTACAGCATTGAAGTCCCTCCCCTCCCCAAACCCTCCCCTCCTCAGGCCCCACCCCAAAAATCTCCTGGTATTTCTCAACCTGGAGCCATTTCTCAACCTGGAGCCATCTAAAAAGGCCATTAGAGTTGCCAACCTTGAAGTGGGGCCTAGAGTTCTCCAGGAATTACAACTGATCTCCAGCCTACAGAGATCAGTTCCCCTGCACAAAATGGCAGCTTTGATAGGTGGGCTCTATGGTGTCACATTACCCCTGAACTCCCTCCCCAAATTCTGTCTTCTCCAGACCCCACTCCCAAATCTCCTAGAGTTTCCCAAGCCAGAGTTGCTGACCCTGCCAACAATACAGACATGTGAGACAGAATGAAGTGTACCATAATGATGGCATTGCTGAAGCATTGTTCTTTGACCTAAAAGGAAAAATAGTTGGAAATAAAGTTTTAGTGCTTCAGTGCTATGGTATTTTATTGGCATGCCATGTCTGAATAGGGTTGCCATAGAGTGGACCATCCCCAACTTCATTGTGATACTTTCTGCCACAGAATGGCCTTTATGAGACTGTTTTGAAAAGGCCTTCGGTGAATGGTATATTAGTGCAGCATTCTCAGCTTTTAGTTTTCACCTCTTTCTCACTAACTGATCCTGTTTTTATGTTTTAAATTGCTCATGTTTGTTTTAAATCATTGCTATGATCCTGTGATCCACCACTGGGCATGTTTGGACCGGAAAAGTGGGATATTAAGAGAGCAAGCCTAGGTAGGTCTACTCAGGATTCTACTCAAGTCTGCTGCACCGCTCCCCAGTGCCAGTGTAAGTAGCCTGTTGCTGGCGTAGGTGCCCATATGCACACTGCAAGTGCATCTACGCTGGCACTGGGGTCACGCCATCTCCAGAAACCTTTTGGCCCCCTCCTTTCAGGATTGCTGTATAAGTCTAGCCCTGATTGGGCTTTTAGTTTCTCTTACATCATGTTGAGGGCTGTTGTCTTCAGCTACTGTATTACTGTATTACAAAAAGCCCAGAAAATTATTACAAAATTGTGGTCATATAAATGCAGTGTAGTTATATGGCTGAATGCAACCCCCCCCATTTGTCTTCCCACTCATTTGTAGGGTTCCCACATTTGTAGGTTTGCCAACCTCCAGGTACTAGCTGGAGATCTCCTACTATTACCACTGATCTCCAGCGGATAGAGATCAGTTCACCTGGAGAAAATGGCTGCTTTGGCAATTGGACTCTATGGCACTGAAGTCCCTCCCCTCCCCAAACCCTCCCCTCCTCATGCTCTGCCCCAAAAACCTCCCACCGGTGGCGAGGAGGGACCTGGCAACCTTACACATTTGACCCACGTTTCTTTCTTTTGCCCCCCTGCTCTCTGTCTCTTTGAATACATCACCTGTACCATTAATTAAGCTACCTGTCTCTTTGTGGCCACATTTGGAAGATGACCGCCGTTTGTGTAAAATGTGGTTTTAGAGGTGGATTGTACCTTTGTCTAGGTGACTGGCTGCCCCAACTTCCTTTCTTACCTTGCTTTGTCTCACCTTTCTTTCTCTTGCCACCAATTTTCTATAGAGTACATATCTCCCCACCCAGTGTCCTTTGCCTTTTAAGAGAACCTGTTGTAGCTGTTTCAAAATCTGCAGCTTGGAAGAGTTTGGCATTTGATGCAAGTTTTAGCTGTGGTATAAATACTGTAAGTGGATATGGAAAAGGAAAATACTAATCTTCGAAGCCACACTAACGTCTCCACTTTTGATTAGCACCTTGTATCAATATGCTTGACCAGGAGATGGCGTGAAGGTTGCAAAAGAATGATTTGAGATACATGATCCACTTAATGGACCTGTTTTATTCACGCTTGTATGAATCTGTGTAATGATGATTCCTCATCCAGTCTATTGCTGGAGAAGTACATTCCAGATGTAATAGAAGCTGTACAAACTGGTGACCAGATGCCTGTATTGTTAGGTATGTTCTGTATTTCAGAAAACCACATCCATCTGCATAGAAGTTTGTGAAACCATAGTTTCAGTAATTGATCTCGAAACCCTGCAGTTTTGGCAATCTCAACAAGGCATTAAAAAGTTTTATAAGGCATATATGCAGCAAGTGAATTTAGGGTTTCCTAAGCAATCTGTTCAGGTTTCCCAAACAATACAGTGCTTCACATATTGTTTTTTAAAGAATAACTATTAAATAGCCACATATCTATTACCCATCCTTATGCCTATTCACATAAACCTCACACATACATTTAAGGTGACTTATAGGAGCTAGAACAGGGGGAATCAGAGCCGCAATTCTCCATGGAACAAAGGGTATTGTAAGCACTCGGATCGTATGTGCAGAGCATAATTTGTACCAGAGCTAACCAGGGATCTACTTTTTTCTGAACTTTCAAAAGCCTCGGGTATATGAATTAATAATGAATAAGGTTCTTTGAGCATATGCAGAGCGCTTATGTTTTAGCGATTGAAATTAATCATGACACATTTGGGCTTATAACCAGGGCTTGTAGTTCACAGGATGTGTTTCCAGAACATTGAGTTCCAGAATCTCTCTTTTTAGCAGTTAACCATTGATATGTATTTACATGGAAAAGTAAGGCTTCTTTCTTAAAATGAAAGTGAGAATTATAAAGGTTATGAGCACTGATTAATTTAGGATTTCTCTGCTATTTGATCATCTCCTTAAATTGTGAGAGCTCTTCTATTAGTGTGAAAGCTCTTGTGTTCATGCAGCCTGCTGATTTGTAACATTATGCCTGTGGATTTGTGCACGATGCAATCAGAAGTTTCTTCTGGCTTGAGAGCTACAGGACCAACTGAGTCATCATGATGTAGTGGTTTGTTATCGTGGTGTAGAGGTTAAGAGCAGTGGTTTGGAGCAGTGGAGTCTGATCTGGAGAACCGGGTTTGATTCCCCACTCCTCTACATGAGCGGCAGAGGCTAATCTGGTGAACTGGATTTGTTTCCCCACTCCTACACACGAAGCCAGCTGGGACACCTTGAGCTAGTCACACTCTCTCAGCCCCACCTACCTCACAGGGTGTCTGTTGTGTGGTGGGCAAGGGAAGGTGATTGTAAGCCGGTTTGAGTCTCCCTTAAGTGGTAGAGAAAGTCGGCATACAAAAACCAACTCTTCTTTTTGTGTCAGCACAACTCTGTGGAGCAGGGGGCCAAAAATGCATGGTGCCAGGGGATGATGGTGGAACAGCAGGAGTTAGATTCTAGCTCCCTCAGATATTGGTCCCTCATATGGTTCTGGCAAAACATGCCAGAAAAGAGATGGCATGAGTTAATGTACTCCCACTGAACTCAATGAAAAATAGAACTCATGGTCACCCTTTGTTTTTCTCACACTGCCTACACATTCATGATGGAACATAGACATCCATGAAGAGAGATGTATGAAAAATCCATGAACATCAGCACCTTCTGATGATTGATTGTGAATCTAACTTAGCAAGTTTCATGGAAACCCCACTGAAAGCAATAGGAAGGAGCTATGAATAGAGCTGGCCTTTTCTTTTGAACTAAGGCTAAATACATACCAAGATTAAGATGCGTGTGCATGTTTTGTATTTAACTGCCAAGGGTTCAACATTTGGGAAAGGCAGCACTGTATAGTGGTTGTAGCATCGGCCTAGGATCTGGGAGATCCAGGATCCAGTTGCTACTCTACTACGAAGCTTGCTGCTGATATAAGGCCAGTCACTTTCTTTCATGGAGGAAGGGAAAACAATATACACCATCTTCAGCTCGTTGGAGGAAGAGCAGGATAAAAGTGTACTAAATAAACTAACAACAACAAATAAATAAGATGATTTCTGGAAATCTTCTGTGTGATGTAGGGGAGGCTTTTCCTTCTACTCATGCTCTGCTTATATACTTGCATATATTACAAGGAAACCATATGCTCTCTCATCCAAAGGAAAGTATACCTAGTTGCACTGCCCCTGGAACCTCCAATGAGTACACCCTCTGAAGTTGCCATTTCCTCCAGGAGAACTGATCTCTGTTGTCTGGAGATCAGCTATAATTCCAGGAGAACTCCAGGCCCCACCTGGAGGTTGGCAACCTTACTTAGGGAAACAGGGTGTGTGCAAAATGTCCTTGCAGTGCACACCCCAGCTAAGAACATATATAGGATTGCTAAGTCCCTCTTTGCTACCTACCGGAGGTTGTTGGGGCAGAGCCTGAGGAGGGCAGGGTTTGAGGAGGGGAGAGAATTCAATGCCATAGAGTCCAATTGCCAAAACAGCCATTTTCTCCAGGGGAACTGATCTCTATCAGCTGGAGAGCAGTTGTAAAAGCAGGAGATCTCCAGCTAGTACCTGGAGGTTGGAGGGAAAAATACACCTATGCTATAACATAGCAGTTAGCAAGAAAAAACAGCACAAGGCTCTGTATAGATTCAATTTGCAAAAGTTATATTAAATAGAAAATATTACAAGCAACAAACAATGTGACAAATGTGAATACCACCCAATTAGTGAACAAACAAATAACATAGAAAATACAAACATGGAAAAATCTCTCAATAAGCATCAAGGAAGATTTAGTTCAAGATTACAGTATCATAATTCCACAATTTTTGAATAGTGCATCGAATACACTTTTTCTTTTGTCTTGCCCATAGGGCTAAAGATGAAGGTGAGTTAGTTAGAGACTTCAATGCCACAGAGTTCAATTACCAAAGCAGCCGTTTTCTCCAGGGGAACTGATCTCTATCAGATGGAGAGCAGTTGTAATAGCAGGAGATCTCCAGCTAGTACCTGGAGGTTGGCAACCCTAAACATATAAGAAGCATAAGTAAACAAACCACGGAGGCCAAGAAACAAGAAAGAAAAGGCAATGCTTTTTGGCAGTGAGGTAAGCGTGGACCAAGCTGTAACTACACATACTGAATCAATCACAAGACTTCCATAGTGTATGCTGAACTTGGCATGGCTCCACTGAACCCACACTCCAAACATGCCAGTCTGGTTGTGTGAATTGGCTCTGACTCCTCTGTCAATGTGTGAATTTCCTTTTGCGCACTGCTACTGTGGCATTTCAGCAAGGATGGATTTCCATGGCCATCTGCCATGTACGTAATGATCATGGTGCAGCAATGTAGTTATATGCCATCATTTTATTGCAGCTAGGAGGGAGAGTGGTTCAGAGTGCAATAATTCCAGCCTTCTCTTTTGCAAGACATGTTCAAGGGGAAAATAATTTCCATATGTTGGCACTGCAACTTGACTTTTATATGGGTCAAAGGGACATTTATTCCCCAAGGTCATGTTTGGTTTCTTTTTTTAAAAAGCTACATTCCCTTAAAATCCTGGAGTCATCATTTTAAACAGCTCTGAGCAAAACTATTAATATTCTAAACCTTTATTTTTATTTAGAAGAGTAAACCATTCACCATAGACTGTTTAGTAGCTTTTTTGTCATAAAGGAGATTTCTTTCCAATATAACCTGTCACAACATTAACTTGTCAATGAATAATAAGAGAAAGACCACATGATTAAAAATAAACTGCAGTTTCACTTATTGCAGTGGGGCTACACTTTTCCTCTATGGAGGTTTTTTTGTAATGGCTCACGTTCTTGCTGCACTAAAGGAGTCAATAATGTAGAAAGATATATCATAG
Source organism: Euleptes europaea (assembly GCF_029931775.1). Taxonomy (NCBI): domain Eukaryota; kingdom Metazoa; phylum Chordata; class Lepidosauria; order Squamata; family Sphaerodactylidae; genus Euleptes; species Euleptes europaea. Next base: position 73,999,638 of record NC_079316.1, read on the forward strand.
TTTACCAATTCTACTATTGTTTGAACATAACAATACATTTATTTATTTACTTACTTCATTTATAGCCCACCTTAGACTTATAACCCACCTTAGACTCAGGATGGAATATAGAATCAATTCAGCCAGACAGCAGAAGACATCTAATTAACAACAGAATAGGACTAGGGTTACAGAATTTTAAAAAACAATGCAAACAGAAAATTGTCTAAGGTAGGGATGTCAAAGATAAGGCCTGCAGGCCAGATCTGGCCCCTTGAGACCTCTTATCCGGCCCATGAGCCAGTCAAGGCAGCCAGCCCCCAATCTTGATCTGGGCTGGTGAAGCATGGCCTAGCCTGACCAAGTGACATTTATGTCATATCCAGCCGTCGTAACAATTGAGTTCAACACCTCTGGTCTAAGACATGCCCTACCATAAACTATGCAGAACATGGATTACAAAGGTAGAAGATATCCAGTAAAAGCATTAGGGACAACAGGGGCTAGAGGATGCCTTGAGCTAAACCAGCTAACCTAGTCCTGATTACTACCAACAGATATTTTGCCCAGTTTGCCAGCTGGCCCCAGACAGTTAACTAGAGTTGACAGGGATTTAACTTGCCGATAATCCTTTCAAATGTGCAGCAAAGCCAAGACAGCGGTGCTGAAGCAAAATAAAACAGGAGTCCAGTGGTGCTCTAGGGCCAGGCTATTGATTATGAACGTCTCTACTTCTCTACTAAATGACACAGTGGTACTCTAATTTCACAGTCAATAAACTGACTTGGTTCTCTTACCACATTCACTGTCTTCTCTCATTGCCCTCCTTCTAAATAAGGATTTAAAGAATGACAATTTAAACATATCAAACCAGAATGGTAAAATTGCATGGATCCCTGTTGGAGTTGGTCTTCAGCTTCAAGGCGCTGAAAGATCCCAGGGCTAGTGGCCGCTGGAGTCCTCTGGACTTGGTAACTCTTTAATTAACCTGTCCTTCTTTTAGAAGAAAACAATTAGCTCCTTAGAAATTCCACTCTTAACTTTGAAGAGCTCATTAATCTGTACAATTCCTGAGAAAAGAGTCACCCATTTCCTACCAAGGCAGATCATCCTTTGCCTTTGCAGACTTTCTCCATGATTTCTCCCGTTCTCCTTCTTCCAAACCAGTCCCCCTGTGGATGGTATCATACCCTCCTCAGGAATAATTAATATTTTCAACATAATTCAAAGCTGAAAGTATGGGAACATGCATTATCAAAACTTCTTTTGGAATGCCTGTTCAAAAGGTAGAGCCAACCACAAAATGTCAGGGAGTGAAGTCATGCATAACTTTAATAGTAACTAGGGATGCACATTTAGATATTTTTGGTCCCAAAATATATCCGAAAAATACCTTACCACCATTTTGGGGGTACATTTCTGTCTCCCAAATATATCCAGGATTTTTTGGGATACCAAAAATGGGTTGTGAAAAATTCTGCAAATTTTTGGGATTAACTGGCAATATTGGGAGCTGGTGTTTGCAGTCTTCCAGGATCCCCCCCCTCATTTCCCCTGGGGAAATTCTTGGGTTTTACATTTTTTACTTAGTTTTTCCTCCATAGGAAACAAAGGAGGATAGCTGCGGGCACCTTATTCACAAGCCCATAGAATTAGACCCTTTGGACCAATTGGCTGGAAAATTAGGGGTTATTTAAAGGACAGGCACCAGCAGCTTCCCTATAATTTTGGTGCCAGTACCTTTAAAAACACACCCAGCCTCCTGGAAAGATTCTTCAGAGGGAATAATGGAGTAAAAACATACCAAAAACTCAAAGGTCATTTATGCAGTGGAAATTTGTGTTTGGTTTGCTGCTCAGTTTTGTGCTCCGAATTCTCAAACATCATATGCATGAGGGTTCCCCCCACCCACAAATTCCAGGAGTACCTTGTGATTAATTAGGCATCCCCAGTGAATCACAGAGATTCTGAGTCCCTCCCCCTGAAAATGCAGCCTTGTTGCACTTTACTTGGAGGGGGCGGGTCAGCTCTCAAAGGGACTGCCTGTGCTTTTGCTGAGTATTCCTCCCCACCTTCCTTCAACAGCTCCCTCTCGGGTGCTGCCTTCCAACCTTTGCAGCCTTCCTCAGTGTCTTCCTGCACATTTCATGAAGGTTTAACTCCCTCTTTTGTGCATTGCTTTGAGGAAAGGGGTAGGATGAGAGGGACAGACACGTGGGAGAAGCCAAAATGGGCATGGGGAGAGAAACCCAAAGTTAAAAGATATGCATGGAATTGGGGGGAATTTGCGTTGCTCTTGCCTTGAAGCAGTATTTAAATTTGTTCTAAAACAGGATCCTTGTACTATGATGCTATCTGCACTTATTGTGCCTTTTTCCTCACTCCACCTAGTTTTTTATGTAAAGTGGTATTAAAATTTATATATATATAAAAACGACGTGTGTGTGCGTGTGTATATATATATATATATATATATATATATATATATATATATATATATATATATATATATATACACACACACACACATACACACACGTCGTTTTTATATTGTTTCAGCTGAGGTTTATTGCTGTATAAATTTTTTACTGGTCAGACTGACTGTATTAATAAATTTGACAAATTTGACTGGGATCCTAGTACTGCAGGGGAAGAACGAGGCCAGAGCGAAGTCACGTCTGAAGGTCGGTAAAATCATGCATAATGTAAAGGAAGCCTCGAAGCAGTCCAGCAGGGACTGCGAACTAAATACCCCTGCATAAATGGCCAAACAAACCCATATCTAAATACCATGTTGGTATTTGGAACCCAGGAACCTGGAAATATCAATATTTTTAAGCTCCAATATGTCAGGATCTGAAAAATACTTTTTTTTTTTTTTGCTGGAGACCCTTAATAGTAACTCTTCATTATTGCAATACTGTCTGTTAAACAACATTCTTTTAAAAATTGACTAATTGTTTAACATATTTTCTTGCATACCCACGGCTGACTTTTTTCATGCAATAAAGGTCCTCGCGCTGTGGTGGCACTTGCTGCTGAAGCAGCTTTTTAAACACCACAGCCAATCAGATCTCCACTGGCCAATCAGAAGCCCTGCTGAGCAAAAGCCCCACCTGGACCCACCTCCTTTCTACAAACAGAAAAAGTGTTGGTGGGTGCCATGGCGCCCACAAAGCACCATGCTGGGGTACCCCTGATATAGTGAGTTTATTACAGCTTCTTCACTCAATATTCATTTAATGTTATTATCATGCTGGAGTGGAACAGGAAACTAACTACCTAGGGCTGGTTCAAAGAGAGGCACACTGGTGACCATCTTTGCAATACCACATAAATGAGCTGTTTTCATGTCCTAGGAGCTTTCAAGCTTCAGGATCCCTTATTTGTTAACCTTTTTATGGCAATATTAGTAATTCAAGTATTGGTATGTATAGAAACAGGAAACAACTCTTACACATGAAAAAACTGGAGAAGTAGGAAGTACTCCTGGGACTCTATCTTTCCAGGTAGATTTGAGTCCAGTCGCACCTTAGAGTTCAACAATATTTTCAGGGTATGAGCTTCCGAGAGTCAAAGCTCCCTTTGTCAGATACCGTATCCGAAAATCTTGCTGGTCTCTGAGGTGCTATTGGACTCGAATCTAGCCGCTCTGCTGCAGACCAACACGGCTCCCCTCTGAAACTATCTTCCCAGGAGAACCTTTCTGCTAAATTGAGAAAACAGACAATGCATCCCTGGGAGCTGACGAGGCCTTCTGAGTGCTGACTTTCACAGACCAATTTTTGTTCAGGGATATAAGTATTTGAGTCCAATACACTCAGATGACCTGGAACCTCCTAAGTACCAGTAGAAAATATATGCCACAAAACAGCTTGAAGGTAGGGTTGGAAAAGCCTTTCTCATTGCTTCTCAAGGCAGCATTAACTAGGGCCTGAGAAGACTGCTATTTAAATATCTGAAATAGACTAAAGGCTCATGTCTAATCCCAAATACTCAAATGCACATTGCCAGGTATCTAGAAAAAGCTGCTGTCCCACTTGTACATTCTTTCCAACTGGAATATCCTCCTAGATAAACAAAGGCATGTGACCACAAATTACAAGTTAGTAATGAGCCATAAGTATTGGGCTTGCACATTCTTCTTTCTTTACCTTGACTCTCCAAGAGGGGATAGTTATTCTTCCTTGCCAAAAGTGACAGTATTCTCTCAGCACACCATGAGTCACTTGCAGGGGAAGAGCAAGGCGGTAGCTTCTGATTGATTTCCTTAGTCCTTCCAAACAATTTACATCTGCGAAGGCAAAAATTTCAACCGTTTAGGGAAGCCTGCAGCATTTACTATCCCCCCAGCTCTAATTGAAAGCTGAGCTGTAGCCGTTTTCACTTTCCAAAGTTCAAAGAGAAACCCACTCTTTAGCAATGAGCGGTCAAGAACAGTTGCCCAGAGAACAATGAAACTCTGGGACCTAATGCGTTGTTAAACGACATGGGAATTAATAAAGGCCTGCCCTCTCAGGAACGAGAAAAAAGCCCCACCCGGCCTTTATTCTGCCTAAGAAAAGAAAGTTTTATCAACCCCCCAGAGGCTTCACATCTCTAATATTATAGAAGGACTAGAGTGTAGAAATTTCTCCCGAGCTCATTAGCTATGGGGAGTCCCAATCTCTGCAGAGAAAACTATGAAGCGCTGTAGTTCTTTATGAGTTAACCTTTCCTGCTTCCTGGCCACTGCTGCTAGTTCAGGCTCTTTTATTTTTTCTTCTTCACGACTATACCTTGCTTTAATATTAAGAAGATGCTGCAGGGTACCATTTCATGTTCCTCTCAAGGCTACTGCACATGTAGCTCACACTGTCATATTTGAAGGGACTGTGCACATCTGCTGCATGACATGTACATGCAGGGGGGAGTCCCAATAGGCTGTGGCTCCTGGGCACAAGTACGATAGTTGTTGCAGGCCGGAGTTGAGATTAAACTCCTTGCCTTGTTTTGTGATCATTTTTGCCGGTGTCAAAAGGAGCTTCTTGTTTTTGGTATTTTCTGCAGCTGGAATATCCCCGTTTTGTTTTTATGCTGTTCTTTCAAGCACCGCTCTTCTTCCTTCCTTCCTTCCTTTTCCTTTGCTTTCCTTTGCAGGCATGACAACAAGAGTTCTGTGAACGTATCCATGATTAAATGAAATGTGAATAAGAGTTGTTGGGAGGGGAAGTAATTTGGGAGGGTACTTACTGCAGTGTTACGGCGTGTCTAACCATTCCCCATGTCATTCCTTCTCCCCCTTCCTAAGAAGCCATTTGCCCTGTAAGGGAAAATGTAGAGATATTCCCTCTTCAAATGCAGAGATATTCTGGGTTAATTTAGGACCACCTGTGGCTCAGTGGTAGAGCATCTGCTTGGCACACAGAAGGTCCCAGGTTCAATCCCCAGCATCTCCAGTTAAAGGGACTAGGCAAGTAGGTGAAGTGAAATACCTGTATCTGAGACCCTGGCGAGTTGCTGCCGGTCTGAGTAGACAACACTGACTTTGATAGACCAAGGGTCTGATTCAGTATAAGGAAGCTTCATGTGTTCATGTGTTCATTCTGTCCTTCTGGGCTAATTTAGGACCACCTGTGGCTCAGGGGTAGAGCTTCTGCTTGGCATGCAGAAGATCCCAGGTTCAATCCCCGGCATCTCCAGTTAAAGGGACTAGACAAGTAGGTGATGTGAAAGACCTCTGCCTGAGACCCTGGAGAGTTGCTGCCAGCCTCAGTAGACAATACTGACTTTGATGGACCAAGGGTCTGATTCAGTATAAGGCTGCTTCATGTGTTCATGCGTTCATTCTGTCCTTCATCTAAGAAGCTCAAGGCAACCCATATGACCTTCTTCCTACTTTGCCCTCCCAACACTCTGAGAGGTAGGGTAGGGTGTAGGGCTGTTGATTCGGTTCATCCCGAACTGAAAAACAGCTGAATTTCCCCTGATTCGGCGGTTTTTAGTTTGGATGGAACCAAACTCAAAAAAGGCGGGAAAACGGGGAGCCGAATTCAGCGAGTTCGGGGTGTTCGATGAATAAATTCGGCGGATTCAGGGTTCGGCACAGCAGCATAACCGTCAGTTAGTAAGCAGCATTCTCCTGTGGCCAAGCTGGGTCTTCTTCCCCACCCTTAATGTGCATCTCTGACAATGGGGGTTTGCAATTAGCAGAGCTTGCCGCCCACGCCCAAAGCTCCCAGCCCCGACAAACTGCTGAGCTGCGTGAAGAAAGGGCAGGGCAGGTGCGAAGAAGATGGAACAGAAGACATCCACAGTAAGACCCATTTGGGGGCTTTTCTCTATAATTTTTTTCCTGTGTGTGTGTGTGTGCGCGGGGGTGAAGCAGAGTGTGTGTGTGTGGGGGGAGGGAGCAGTTTCTGTGGGGGGGAGCCAAAGGGGGCTTTTGCCTGTTCTGTGGCGGGGGGTGCCCCCTGAGCCTCTCTCCCCTTGGTTTGAGGGGGGTGCTTCTGTTGTGTGTCCTCAGGTTTTCCCTCTTTCATAAGATCGGTTAGGTCTATTTTGATGCTTGCTCAAAACTGGTTTTCAAATTGTGACTTAAAGAATGCATTTGCCTGGTCCTGCGTCCGATGCAAAAGGGGAAATTCCACCCACTCCTGCTCTTTATGCATAGCTAGCTACCTCTGTCCCTTTCCATGGTTTGCAAACTCTCAGGTGTCAGGTGTTGCTTTGCATGGTTGCAAACATGTTGCATTGCATGGTTTGCATGGTTGCAAATGTGTTGCTTTGCATGTTGCTTTGCATGGTTTGCATGGCTGCAAATGTGTTGCTTTGCATGGTTTGCAAACTTCTTCACACCTGCCCAGCCCTTGCTCCCCGCAGCTCAGCTGTTTGTCGGGGCTGGGAGCTTCGGGAGTGGGCTGCAAGCACATTAAGGAGGGGGGACCCCTTTCGGGGCCCATATCTCATCCCCCCATGACCCAATCTTTACAAAACTTGGGGGTTCTTGCAAGAAGGGTCCCCTCAAGCTATGCTGAAAGTTTTGGACCTCTACCCCCCCCCAAATGCCCCCCGGATCCGCGGAAAGGCGCGATTGTGTTTTTAATGGCTTTATTCGGCTGAATTTTCCCCCGAACTCCGGATCTCATGCCGAATTGCATGGACCCGAAGCGGGGGAGTTCGGACTTCGGCATTTCCTGAATAAAAACGGGCTGAATTTTGCCGAATCCGAATTTTACCAATTTTTTTTTTCAACAGCCCTAGTAGGGTGAGACATGGTGACTGGCCAAGGTTAATCCAGTGAATTTCCTGGCTGTGAAGAAACCAGATCTAGCATCTTAATCACTACCCCACGGAGGTACGTAATAGTGCTTGTTGCCTGTATTTATTTATTTAATGTAAAGCCCACCCCATCCCAAAGGCTGCACTAACCTGGATGGCCCAGGCTAGCCTGATCTCATCAGATCTTAGAAGCTAAGCAGGGTCGGCCCTGGTTAGTAATTGGATGGAGGACCACCAATGAATACCAGGGTCACTATGCAGAGGCAGGCAATGGCAAACCACCACTGGAAGTCTCTTGCCTTGAAAACCTTACTGGGTTGCCATAAGTCAGATGTGACTTGACAGCACTTTACACACACAGCTTGCCTTGCTGGGATGACAAGGTAGTCATAGGATGCCACACATTTTAGGATTAAATGGCAATGTGGTCAAATGAGCTAAAAGGCATTGAAGGTAAAGACAAAGAAATAAAATGGCACTGCAAGAAAGCAGCATCCCATGAAATAAAAGAAGGCCCAACACCATCAAAGAAGGATTAAAGGAAAACTCATGATATGCATGGTTTCTTAGGGAAGATACCCCACATTTTGAAAAACTTACATAGTCTGAGCTGACATTCCTAATGAATGCCACAATACTTTGATGCAAAGATATCCAAGGTATGGCCTGTGGCCATTGCTGATCCTCAGACGCTGTTCATCCATCACATTAGGAAGTTAAAAAGAAGTGACCAAATCAGATGCTGCCAAATGCCCAGGCTAGCTCTGTGCCTCCAATGGCATGTGTGCAAGTAAACATGGGTGTGAACTCTGCCTGAGACCCTGGAGAGCCGCTGCCGGTCTGAGTAGACAATACTGACTTTGATGGACCAAGGGTCTGATTCAGTATAAGGCAGCTTCATGTGTTCATGTGTGTTCATGTGTGCCTGAACTATGTATGGCATGTATGCTCCAGATGCCTACCTTTAAAGGCATGCCTATTTATCCCCCTTTACAGGTCCTACAGCAGCTGGGGTAAGCATGGCATGAAATGGGTAGACCCTTCCCTTGTCTTAGTCCAGCCCACCAAATTGTCTATCTCAGTGTGGTTCTCAGACAAAGAAGTTTGGATGCCCCGCTTTGGTACATCTTGATTAAAATACATTGATCACAGGGTTATCTTGAACTCCCATGCCAAAATATCTTCTTTGTAGTTTGACAGCAGCTGTTAGTATTGGATTTTAACCAAAAGGGGAAACAAAGAAATCTGCTAGGATCTCTTAAACCTCCTCTGTGCCTCTGACATTTTTTTCCCTGCATTATGCCAAAGAATTAACAAGAACACAATATTTGTGACACATTTTTCGTTCCTTTGTAGGATTTGAAGTAGGGGGAAAATGCAATAAGTTGCATGTGGTTTTCTCTGTGATGTCATCTGGAACAAGCTGAATATGTCTTTCAGATATTCTGGAGAGGAGATATGAGAAAAGTTAGACTGCTGGCAGAATCAGTATCACCCCACCACACACACACACACACACACACACACACACACACACTTTTTGGCCAGGTCTGAAAAAATGAGAAACCTGACATATTTATGCAGATTTTATCCCAGTCCAACAACAACAACAACAAAATAGCCTCAAAATATTTCTTTTTGTTTTGATTAAACTAGTAGGCTACTATTTTACTGTTTGTCTAATGGTGAAGACTGTGCTGAAGCTGTGAAAACTGTCCATTTTAGAATCATTTGAAAAAGAAAAAAAGGGCTGGATCCCACCATGGCTTCTTTTAAGTGAGGACTCTCGACAAAGGAAGCCTTCCTTTTCATAGCAAGCGTAAGCAAAGCTCCTTGCTTAGGTAAGGGATAGGGATTAGAGATGCAGGTTCCAACCCATAGCCTACTATAGAAGTACAGAGGATGAAAAGATGGGAGATGGCTGGAGCGATGATGGGTAAAGACTTGGCATGAATCCAACAAGACATGGACTAGAGTTCATTTTAAAGTCTATGCCATGGTGATTATGGCTGTGAAGAAACAATATTTCTCTGCCACCACTACATCTGGGCAGTGTAGATCTGCGGAACTCTCCCAGGTGGTCAGGGCCCTTTGAGCTTCTGGCCTACAGGAGGAGGTGGAGCACTCTGGAGACCACTGCAATCATTTTGCTAAGCACTTGGTGGATAACATCTCTTGTATCAATTCCAGCATGGACTTTACATTTGCAGTGAAAAGACCGGATGGTCCCAGGGTACAGCTTTGTTCAGTTGTGTGGGATACTTTTCACCTTGTCCAATCTGTGGATGTGGACTAGGATTGCCAGGTCCCTCTTGGCAACCGGCAGGAGGTTTTAGGGGCAGAGCCTGAGGAAGAAGGGGTTTGGGGGAAAGGGAGGGACTTCAATGCCACAGAGTCCAATTGCCAAAGCGGCTGTTTTCTCTGGGTGAATTGATCTCCATCGGCTGGATATCAGATGTAATCGCAGGAGGTCTCCAGCTAGTACCTGGAGGTTGGCAACCCTAATGTGGACAGAATTGGTCACTTGAAGTGGGCAGTGGTGAGAAACCTACTCTGGACCCAGGAGAGTTAAATAACTAAAGTCTTATTTTAAATGGGCCATTCTTGAGCAAGGTGATTGAAATAGTGGTAGGTGGGTACATTCAGGGATTCCTGAATGAAGCAAATTGTTTGGATCCATTCCTATTTTGTTTCAGGCCTGGTCAAAGGACTGAAATGACCTTGGTCGCCAGATGACTTGCAGTGGGCAAAGGATAGGGGGAATGTGGCCCTGTTAGTTCTCCTGGAACTCTTAGTGGCTTTTGATCATAGTATCCTTCTAGACCAGCTTTCAAGGCTGGGATTGGAAATACTGTTCTCTGCAGTGGTTGCAGTCCTACCTCTAAGATTTCAGAGCGTGGTGCTGGGGAACCATGAATATCCCTGTTGCTTTGTCTTTTGGAATATTGTGCAGGAATAAAACCTCCATATATACGGGCAAAAGAACCCTTGTTAATCTGGTTGAAGACCCTATAACATGCTAATTACCTCCCCCCCCCCCCAGGGTCCAGTTCAGGCAACAATATGTTGAACATGGACCTAGGTCCAAATTCCCCTGATTTATTTGTTACAGTCATCTCACTGTTCATTCAGCATCCACTAGAGATTACAATAAACTGTAAGGGCTAGGGTCTGTCTAGGAAGTTCTAGGTCTGCTTGTAGGGGCAGAGCCTGAGGAGGGCGGGGCTTGGGGAAGAGAGGGACTTCAATGCCATAGAGTCCAATGGCCAAAGCGGCCATTTTCTCCAGGGGAACTGATCTCTATTGGCTGGGGATCAGTTGTAATAGCAGGAGATCTTCGGCTAGTACTGGATTTAGGGTTGCCAACCTCCAGGTAGTAGCTGGAGATCACTTGCTATTGCAATTGATCTCCAGCCAATAGAGATCAGTTTCCCCTGGAGAAAATGGCAACCCTAACCTGGAGGTTGACAACCCTTCCTGCTTAGCTTTTGTGAAGTTGGTGTATCGTATAATGTTCCACCATGCCATGGGGCTTTAGATTGACCACATACTACGTTTCTTGCATTTCATGGTCTTTTGGCCCTAGCTCTGTGGAGGAAGGGTGAGATAAAAATGTAATAAGTAAAGATGCATGCGCACATGTAACACAGATGCCCAAGCCTATATTAGACAGGTTTAATTACACACTCACATCTTAAAATTAAATTCCCCGGTCTAGAAACAGGTTGTTAAAGCAGTGCTGAAACTGTGAATGTAGTATCTACTTTACCTGCCATTCCTAAAAAAAAGTAATCATCAGTTTGTTTCTACAAACATTTCTGCGACACAGACAGTGGAGAAGGGTAGTAAAACTATTCTCATCTGTACTTTCTTTATCAACTCATTAGGATTCTAGGGACTTGATAGAGGCAGAATAACTCTTTGCTAAATCGGTAAGTTTCCCAAGCATGTATAGCGAGCAGTAGAAAATGGTCACATGCTCCTGAGATTTATAGTGGCATCATGGCTTGCCATTATTGTTAGCGGATCTGTAGCTATTTCCATTTAAAGGCTTACTTTCATATAACTTCTCCATAAAAATTCACTCCAGTTTGAAACTTGCCATATGAGCCATCAGCCAAGCAAATGTTCCAAAGAAGGAAGAGGGCTGCCTAACATCTTTTAGCTAGTTTTATATATAATTGAAGTATGTTAAAAACATAAACCAGTCCTCTTCTGACTCTATTCTTATGGAAAAATTTCCTTTTGATTTTTTAAAGCTAGAGAGAAGAACTGTGTAAATGGTCAGGATTCAGTACTGAATAAAAAACCTTCGGTGGCAGGACAGCTGAGTCTTTTTTTGTTTGTTACAGTTTCTAAGGAACAAAAAAGATTAACCACAAAAGGACAAGCCATCATTTGCAAACTTTTAAATAACAAATAACACAAATAAAGATTACAGGCACTAATCTTTTTAACTTATGTGATATCTGCTAAAAGTAAATATTTCTTGGAAGAAACATTATGAGAGCAAATAATGAACAAATCTCATTCAGTAAGCATTTTTATCCCATCTTCAGATATTCGTGCAAAACATCACATGATCAGATTTGGAGTATTCATTCCCCTTCCGAAATGTTTACATGTGTACTCTGGCTTCAGAGTGCTATGACATGCATGCACCATCTGCAAGAGCCTGCATCGTGAACCTCATTGTCTGAAGCAGGGACAAGGAGCCCAGGCCCTACCCACAAAAGATTTTCTATCCCCTATAAAGGGAAGTTCTGCATGTAACCATTATTCCATGCAAACCTGTTTGTCTTCAATTAAATTGTTAAGGAATCCCATTTTTGATCCTCCTTGGAACAGGACATGATTCCTCTCCCCCTTTAAGAAATAAAGTGCAGGGTTACCAGCTCGGGGTTGGGAAATGCCTGGCGATTTGGGGGGCAGAGCTTGAGGAGGGTGGGGTTTGGAGTGGGGTGGGACTTCAATGCCATAGAGTCCAATTGCCAAAGTGGCCATTTTATCCAGGTGAACTGATCTCTATTGGCTGGCGATCAGTTGCCAACCTCCAACTACTAGCTGGAGACCTCCTGGTATTGCAACTGATCACCAGCTAATAGAGATCAGTTCACCTGGAGAAAATGGCAGCTTTGGCAATTGGACTCTGTGGCATTGAAGTCCCTCCCCTCCCCAAACCATGCCATCCTCAGGCTCCGCCCTAAAAACCTCCCGCTCATGGCAAAGAGGGACCTGGCTACCCTAACCCAAGCTGTAGTGGGTGGAGTAAAGAAGGCCTTCATGTGCACTAGGGTAGCCAGCTCCAGGTTGGGAAATACCTGGAGATTTTTGGTGTGGAGCCTCCCTGCCACTCTTCATAAACAAAACAGTTTTAATAAAATAGTAGAAATATATCCATTCTACTTCGTCTTGACAACTTTTTTAAAAAAGCAATTAATCCTGGAATTATTTGTTCAAACCCTGCATAGAAAAGATACGTTTTCTCAAAATTATTAATGACATTATTTATTTGTTTAATAAATGTATTTCCACCATTTAAAAAAACATTTAAAATTAGAAACATATTTCAGACTCATATGCTTACATGCCTGACCCAGTTACTTTTCAGTGGGCAAAGTGGGTACAGCATAAAACAGATGTCCTGTGGTTGGTAGGGCTGTTGAAAAAAAAAATTCAGTAAAATTCGGATTTGGCAAAATTCGGCCCGTTTTTATTCGGGAAATGCCGAAGTCCGAACTCCCCCACTTTGGGTCCATGCAATTTGGCATGAGATCCGGAGTTCGGGGAAAAATTCGGCTGAATAAAGCCATTAAAAACACAATCGCGCCTTTCCGCCGCTCCGGGGGAGGCATTTTTGTGGGTAGAGGTCTGAAACAAAAGGGGTTTCCCCTCCTTAATGTGCATCTCTGAAAATGGGGGTTTGCAATTAGCAGAGCTTGCCGCCCACTCTGAAAGCTCCCAGCCCCAACAAACAGCTGAGCTGAGAAGAGCAAGGGCGGGGCAGGTGCGAAGAAGTTTGCAAACCATGCAAAGCAACACGTTTGCAACCATGCAAATCAACACACGATGCCTGGGAGTTTGCAAACCATGGAAAGGGACAGAGGCACGCTAAAGGAGCAGGAGGGGGTGGAATTTCCTCTTTTGCATCGGACTCGGGACCAGGAAAATGCATTCTTTAAGTCACAATTTGAAAACCAGTTTTGAGCAAGCATCAAAAAAGACCTAACCAATCTTATGAATGAGGGAAAACCTGAGGACACACAACTGAAGCCCCCTCTCAAACCAGGGAGAGAGAGATTCGAGGGGGCACACACACCCCAGGCAGAATGGGCGAAAGCCCCCTTTGGCTTCCCCCCACAGAAACTGCTCCCTCCCCCCACACACACACTCTGCTTCCCCCCCCCCACATACACATGAGAAAAATTATAGAGAAAAGTCTCAAAACGGGTCTTAATGTGGATGTCTTCTGTTCCATCTTCTTCGCACCTGCCCGGCCCTTGCTCCCCACAGCTCAGCTGTTTGTCGGGGCTGGGAGCTTTGGCCGTGGGTGGCAAGCTCTGCTAATTGCAAACCCCCATTGTCAGAGATGCACATTAAGGAGGGGGGACTCCTTTCGGGGCCCATATCTCAGCCCCCCTGACCCAATCTTCACAAAACTTGGGGGTTCTTTCAAGAAGGGTCCTC